>NC_085873.1:45375114-45556180 GCF_034702125.1 Engraulis encrasicolus | reverse complement strand
TGAATACAAAGTGGTTTATGATTGTGTTTAGTCACCATGAATGACAGAGAGGTAGGAGAAACAAACAGATATTTTTACGATATTATTTGTGTTTTGTTTTTGTGTGAAAGCCCTTTGCTTTGTTTATGAGGCTACTAGTCTTTGTGTGTGTGTGTGTGTGTGTGTGTGTGTGTGTGTGTGTGTGTGTGTGAGTGTGTGTGTGTGTGTGTGTGTGTGTGTGTGTGTGTCTGTGTGTGTGTGTGTGTGTGTGTGTGTGTGTGTGTGTGTGTGTGTGTGTGTGTGTGTGTGTGTGTGTGTGAGCGTGAGCTTGAGCGTGTGTGTGCATATGTCCTTGTGTGTGTGTGTGAGTATGTGTGTGTGTGTGTGAGTATGTGTGTTTGTGCATGTGGGTGTGATGATTGATCAGTGCAGTGTGGGAGTAATGTTCCAATGTGGAACCTTGTCACAGTTGAGCACCGTGTGTTTGTGTGTGACGAAACTGTGTAACGGTGTGGTGATTGGGGGAACTGCAATCTTAAAAAAATATTAAATCCCAAAACACCGGCAGCAAAAATATCAATGAATCAGTCAATGTTTGTAAAAGGTGGAAAGCATGAGACGAGGCAGTTCCTTAAACTTTCAAAATCTTCATTCATAAATGTTCATTAATCCAACAAAAAAGGTATATCCAACAAAAAAGGCATTAAATCCAAACGGCATTAATCCAATGTCCCAAGAACAAAAAATAGTCGCTATCAACTCTCCACAAAATAGGGAAAAAAGGAGAGGAAGAAGATAGAGAAGGTACGTGTAGTGTAGTGTAGTGTTGTAATGTGGGTGTGTGGAATTGTGTGCGTTTCTGGGCTTTTGGTGGAGTTGCGTTTTAACTTGTCAAGGTGTGTATTGTTTGGGGGTGAAGGGCAAGACGGAGAGAGCAGCCAGCAAAGTTAGTGGCAATATCCAGCCAGTTCATTTACTCACGAGTCTTCTTTTTGAAGAGGGAACCACCCAGGTCCTTTTAGACGATGCATTCCATTCTTCTTGTGCAAAGACAATGTCGGCACGCTTACGGCAGTTATTTCGGATATCACGAATGCTCCGTAGCAATAGTGTCAAACGTTGTGTTAAATTCCAGGCTGGATACTCGGGCTCACGAATATTAGGTGTGTTGTGTGCGTGTGTGCGTGTTGCTGCTCTCATTTTGGAGTGAGTGAGGGGAGTTTTTGAAACAAGAGGGAACTGGAATGCCACACTGATTGCAATTGCGCTCAGCTGCGCTTAATTGGGACGAGCTCCGAGCTCAGCGCAGGTGAGCGGGGGAGGGGAAGAAGACAGACCGTCACATTCTCCCCCCCATGGAAGAACAACCGTAGGTTGTGAGGGTCAATCTTGGAAGCCAGGGAAGTCTTCTTCATCCGACGATTCCTCGAAGAGTGTCCGAAGACCTTCCCTCTCCCGGGCATCCAGCTCCGCAGCTGTTGGAAAGCATGGCTTAAGGTTGTATACGTGAATAGTGCAGAGGTCCTCTCCAGTGTCCTCCCGGACCACCTGGAAATTCACAGGACCCAACTGCCGGACAATTCTGTACGGGCCTTTCCATTTTGGAGCCAGCTTGGCCGAGAAGTAGCGTGCTGCAGAAGACTGAGGATGATTGCGCACCCAGACCCTGTCCTTCGGCAGGTAAGTGACATCTCTTCTGTTTTTGTTGTAATTTCGCAGTTGTCTGCGTTTTGCCATCTTACTGCTTTGATCTGCTTTGTTTTGCAGGTCTTTGAGATGTTTCACTACATCGTAGGAAGAATCATCAGGGCACAAACTGTGACTGGACAGGAGTTTGTCCATTGGACTTTGCAGTTTGCGTCCAAGCTGCAGTTCCGCAGGGGTAACTCCTGTTGTCTCGTGGACAAACGAGTTCAAGGCGAACCGAAATTCAGGTAAGTATTGATCCCACCTTCTGTGATTGTCGTCGACAAAAGATGCAATCATGGCCTTGATATTTCTGTTTACACGTTCAGTCATGTTGGTTTGGGGATGGTATGCTGTTGTGAGCTTTGGCGTGACTGCCCAACTGTTGCAGAGCTCTTTAAACAGGGAGGAGACAAACTGAGAGCCTCGGTCAGAGACTATGAAGTCAGGGACTCCCCAGCGAGTGAGAATTTCTCTCTTGAAGAGTTTGGCAACAACTGGTGCAGTGGCTGTTCTGGTTGGGAAAAGCTCAACCCACCGGGTGTAGTAATCAACAAAGACGATGAGGTACTCATTTTGCTCTGTGCTTCGAGGAAAAGGGCCCATGATGTCCACTCCCACCATTTCATTGGGTCTCTTCACCTCTGTCTGCTGAATTTTTCCGGCAGGCTTCTTGTTGTCAGCCTTTCTGGTCTGACACCGCTGGCAACAAGCAATCCGATGTTTCACGTCCGTCCACATTCCTGGCCAGTAAGCCCTGTCATAGAGTCTTTTGTACGTTTTGAATGTTCCGCAGTGTCCACTAATGGGTGACGAATGGTAGGAATGGAAGATCTCGTCCCGCAAGGATGCCGGGATGTACAGGCGGTGGAGTGTCTTGCCGTTGTTGGTGGTCTTTCGATACACCATGTCTTCCATCACAGTGAAGTCTTGCTGCATTTTTGGGTCGTTTTCTGCCAGTGCCTTGAGGATGTTTTGAATGTGTGTGTCATTGTGTTGTTCTGTGTACAGGATGTCAGCAGTCAGAGGGAAACTGTCTACCTTCTGGATCTGAACGGTTGCAATCGACCCAGCTGGAGGTGGAACACGAGAGAGGGCATCGGGGACTACATTTAGTTTTCCCTTGCGATATTCCACAATGAAATCGAACTTCTGCAGTCGCAGAGCCCATCGCAGGAGTCGACTGGATGTTTTCGTAGACGTCAGGACCCATTGGAGTGCAGCATGATCAGTAATAACTGTGAACATCTTTGTTTCAAGATAATACTGCCATTTTTCAAGGGCCCAAATGACTGCTAGGCACTCCTTTTCTGTTGTGGTGTAATTCCGTTCTGCTTTGTTCAGAGTTCTGCTTCCAAACGCAATGACATGCTCGGTCTCAGGGCCTGTGCGTTGTGTGAGCACTGCACCAAGACCAGTATCACTTGCGTCGGTGTGGACAACAAAATGCAGGTCAGGCATGGGGTGACCTAGAACAGGTGGTGATGTGAGACATGCCTTCAGTTTCTCAAATGCCTGTTGGCAAGCTGCAGTCCAGACAAAGCTTTGGTCCTTCTTCTTCAGGTGGTTCAGTGGCTCGGCAATCTGGGAGAAGCCTGGGACAAACCGGTGGTACCAACCGGAGAGTCCCAGAAACCTTTGAACCTCCTTGAGGTTTTGGGGCACCGGGTAATCCATGATTGCGGTCACTTTGTCCGGATCGGCAGTGACACCAGCAGCATTCACGATGTGTCCAAGGAATTTAACCTCAGACAGGCAGAAGTGGCTCTTCTTGAGGTTCACCGTCAGGCCAGCACGGAACAGACAGTCAAAGACATCCTGGAGGTCGGAGAAGTGTTGGGAGACTGAGTTCGAGAAGCATAAAATGTCGTCAAGATAAACGAGGCAGCATTTCCCATTCAGTCTCTCCAATACCGTAGCCATCAACCTTTGGAACGTGGCAGGAGCATTCTTGAGTCCGAAGGGCATCACCTTGAACTCATACAAGCCAGATGGAGTGATGAAAGCAGTCATGGGTTTGCTTTCCTTGCTCATGGCTACTTGCCAGTATCCGGAGTTGAGATCAATGGTAGAGAAGATTGTCGATCCGGCCAAAGACTCCAGAATCTCTGCAATGTTGGGTAGCGGAAAAACATCACTCTCTGTCAACTTATTCAGCCGTCGGTAGTCGACGCAGAATCTATGCCCACCATCCTTTTTAGGCACCAGAACAACCGGGGAGGACCAGCCAGAATGTGATGGCTCGATGATGCCTTGTGCCAACATCTCTTGGACATGGTCCTTCACGATGGCCTGTTTGATGGGAGACATGCGGTATGGCTTTTGTTTGACAGCAACGTTGGTGGTAGTGTGGATGACGTGTCTTAGCACCTCTGTTTTCCCAATGCGGTGGGTGCACACATCAGGGTTGCCCAGTAGTAAGTCACACAACTGTTGTTTCCCATCCTCGGGTATTTGAGCGGCTGACACTGCTCGCTCAATGTAGTCCTGTACGCTTAAGCGTTGTGGTTGCAAGGACAGCAGAGGGGGCGGAATGGAACTGATGAGCGACACGTGGTGTGTGTGTAGTGCCCGGTACTGTGGGGACAATGTAGAGATTAGCGCACTTCCGGGTTGGAAGAAGAAGACAGCGGATGGATTGGCTTTGAACGTGAAAGAGTTGTCTGAGACATTCAACTGTATTTGGCTATGGTATATGAAGTCTAGTCCCAGGACAATTCCGTATGCCAGTGCCACAGATGGAAGGACAGCTACTGACAGGTCAGTCACGTTTCCATGAACACCAAGATCTAGATCGATCCAGCCAAGTGGTGTTACAAGCTCTCCATTTGCTAGGTACAAAGAACCCTGTGTCCATGGGTTAAGTGCTTTGGACTTCATCACATCGGACCACAGGTATTCATGTAGTAGGGTGCAGCTTGCACCAGTGTCTAGGATAGCCTTCCCATACCAGGAACCTATGGTCACAGGCACGACCAGCTGTTGAGGAGCAAGGGGACCTGGCAAATCCATGGCGGGAGCAGTCGTGGAAGGAGAGGAGGTAAGCGTGTTTTTCTCACTCTTAGATGAAACAGCAGTAAGGGCATTTGCATTTCCACTTGATTTCTGATTTGATTTCTGTTTATGTTGTGGTTGTTGTGAATGTTGTTGGCGAGTGTGGTGTACAGGAGAGCTATGTTGAGGGCAGGAACCAGGATTGTGTGTGCCTTTGCACCTCCAGCACAACAGAGGTGGTCGGCTTTGTGCTGAATGTGGTAAGGGGTTTGAAACCTGTTGTGGTTGGTTGTATCTGATGTGTTTTGCTCGGTCTTGTTCTAGCTGGTGTTCGTGGTCCTTTTCCAATTGGTGACCAAGACGGACAAGCTCATCGACATCTTTCACACGTCCTCGAAGTTGACTGGCAAGGTAAGGCTTGATATTCTTAAGTATGAGTTTCACAATATCTTGCTCAGTGAGTAGTGAATTCCATCTCCTACATAATGCTCTGTAGGGATAAGCAAAATCTCTTATTGACTCCTTGTCTTGTTGCTTTTTTGTGCGCACTCTCTCCGCCAGCTCATCTTGGTAATCTTCGGCCAGAAATGCGGATAGGAAAGAAGTCTTGAACTCCTCCCACGTACCAACTTGAGTACGGGTGATTTCCCACCAGTCCCTGGCGGTACCATGGAGAACTGTCCGGAATGTGGCAAGAATGTCAGCGTCTGTCAGAGGATGCAGTGCAATAAAGTCCTGACATTTTGACAAATAAAGCACAGGGTCTGTGTCGTCTCCGTTTTTTCCATAAGTAGGAAAGACTTTCATCAGCTTTATATGATCCACTCTGGATGAGTGTACAGAAGAGTGTACACTAGAGGAAGAAGACACAGCAGGTTGAGAAATGACATGTGCCAAAGAGCTGACCTGTGTGTGGCTCGTAACGGGTACATGTGAGGTTTGAGTGACTTTTCGTTGCAATTCTCCCATTTGCCTCTGTGTGTCCCGAGAAGTGTTCTCCACTCTCTGCACTTGATCACACAAGGAGTCGAATTTGGCTGTCAGGGTGTTCACTAGTGACATGCACTCAGTCAGTTGTGTTCCTTGAGTCATCATCCTGCCGTTTATGTCAGACATAGTCATTTGAGATGCTTTAAAATCCTTTTGGAGTTCAAGTTGCAATTGTTGTACATTAAAGGTTAGTTCAGAAGTTGTGGTAGTTCGTACTTTTTCACACTCCTCAGCAGCTACTTTTCTCATTGCTTTCATGATAGAATCTAGTTCTCTTTCCATTTTGTCTTGCATAGTTAGCACAGTGGTTGTGAGGTATGCGAAGTGAGCTTGAGACTGTGATGCATGTTCATCAAATTTACCCTGCATGTGATCACTGAGTTTTTTCATTGCATCTCCGATTTCTCTCTGATTTTGTTCAACTAGTAAGTAGACCTGTTCCCAGTTATCTTGTGCACGTTCTGCCAGTTGTCCTAATGCACGTCCTGGAGTTGGAAGTGCTCCTGGGAGTGGCAAAGGAGAACCATCCTCAGACACTGGGGTTGTGGCAGAGAGGTCAAGTGAAAAAGTGGAATGAGTTACTACTCCATCTTGAGCACTGGTGTACACAGGAGAACTGCTATGTGTTACAGGGGCAATGGAGGGAGCACAGGTGATTAAAAGTGGATTAGACATTTCAGCCACTGTCTGATCAAGTAGGGAGATGGAATGTAGTGGCCTGTCTGCAGCAGGGTCATGAGTATGTGTGTTAGAAGTAGGTATGCGAGCAGAAGGGGCAGGTGTATGTAGATTTTGAAGTGGTATGGGTGCAGAGGAGACCTGAACATTAGTTATGTTTGAAGAAGAAGGGACAGGTGTATTTATGTTAGGAGGGTTGAGTAAGATGTTGGGGGGTGAATCAGTAGGAAGAGGAGGAGAAGACATGATGAAAGATATCAATCGATTCATGTGCTAAATATCAGCTATCAACATGCAAGAGCAATATCAAAAAGACACAGCAGGGGGCAGCAACGAATGCACAGCGAATGATCAGGTTACAGGTATAAGAATCAATGTAATGAATTAAGTGAAAATTGCAAAGGGTGTGTGTGGTGCTTGTGTTACTGTGTGTGTGCGTTTTGTTTTTTTTTCAAAGTCCCAAAACAGCACAGCAAAAAAGTTCACGCAAGCTCAGCGCGGCGGCTGATCAGCAGGGCAAGCAGAGCATTCAATGTCCAGCAGAGCAAATAATTCAAAAAATATCCAAAATGCAAAACTTAAATGTTCAGATGTTTTTGACACCAATGTCACTCCATACTCAGTAATTCAAAAACGGTGGCACAAATGTCACTCCATAGGCAAAAACAGCGAAGCAGCCACTCTCAAACAAATAAGTGATCAATTGAAGATCAAGGGCTCAGAGATAAAACAAAACAATCTCCGGCCCCACGTTGGGCGCCATTCTGTAACGGTGTGGTGATTGGGGGAACTGCAATCTTAAAAAAATATTAAATCCCAAAACACCGTCAGCAAAAATATCAATGAATCAGTCAATGTTTGTAAAAGGTGGAAAGCATGAGACGAGGCAGTTCCTTAAACTTTCAAAATCTTCATTCATAAATGTTCATTAATCCAACAAAAAAGGTATATCCAACAAAAAAGGCATTAAATCCAAACGGCATTAATCCAATGTCCCAAGAACAAAAAATAGTCGCTATCAACTCTCCACAAAATAGGGAAAAAAGGAGAGGAAGAAGATAGAGAAGGTACGTGTAGTGTAGTGTAGTGTTGTAATGTGGGTGTGTGGAATTGTGTGCGTTTCTGGGCTTTTGGTGGAGTTGCGTTTTAACTTGTCAAGGTGTGTATTGTTTGGGGGTGAAGGGCAAGACGGAGAGAGCAGCCAGCAAAGTTAGTGGCAATATCCAGCCAGTTCATTTACTCACGAGTCTTCTTTTTGAAGAGGGAACCACCCAGGTCCTTTTAGACGATGCATTCCATTCTTCTTGTGCAAAGACAATGTCGGCACGCTTACGGCAGTTATTTCGGATATCACGAATGCTCCGTAGCAATAGTGTCAAACGTTGTGTTAAATTCCAGGCTGGATACTCGGGCTCACGAATATTAGGTGTGTTGTGTGCGAGTGTGCGTGTTGCTGCTCTCATTTTGGAGTGAGTGAGGGGAGTTTTTGAAACAAGAGGGAACTGGAATGCCACACTGATTGCAATTGCGCTCAGCTGCGCTTAATTGGGACGAGCTCCGAGCTCAGCGCAGGTGAGCGGGGGAGGGGAAGAAGACAGACCGTCACAATGCTGTCAGCAGCAACCCCCCAAAAGAAAAAAGTAGACGAATATACCTTGATGGCAGTACTATTGCTCAGCTGACAGAAACAATGTAATAATTAACATACTCATTAGAAAAGAGTTTAAAGCAGACTAGCTGCGTCATCTTCTTTCCATCCTTCTTTTTCCTGCTCAAAACAATTAGAGGAACACATTATTTCAAAATTTGGTCATCAAAGGGTTAACTTTTCTCCGTCCTTGCCAATTTAACGTTCTGTTGTGTAGGATATAATGGAAATTAACTAGTATCAGTAAAAATATATATATATGGGTCAATGACGTGACGTCTACATTTTCTGTCTGTTAGAATTTTTTTCACTTAAAAAAGGTTTAAATGTTCATATTAATGCACCACATATATCAGTACATGTGACCTCTATGGACCCAATGTTTTTTTCTCATAAATCATTAGTCACTGTGCATTTTTTTACGCCCAAGTATTAAAAATGTCATGTGGTGCGACCGCCCGCTCCTACCTGCTGATTTTTAAACTTTAGCTCTATTTTATTTCTCTTTCGGCATATTTTCTAGTGTTTTATAGTCCCTCATGAAATTTCAACTTACTTGAGTAAGTATTTCCCCCCATAATATACAAACAAATAATGTCCAAGCCTGTTCATTTGTCCAAATATCATGTGGTGCGATCATCAAGAAATTGTGATTTTGGGACTTTTATTTTGAATTCAAGTAAAAACATAGGAAGTTGCATCGTTCCCCAACAGGCAGAGCCCACATGGACACAGCAGGCAGGTCTGTATCTCTCTTTAATACATTTCAAAAAGCAATGTTTTTAAGTGCTGCAAAGTTGTTGCCAAATTTGGATGTCATGTGGTATGACCTCAAAAAGATATTTATAATTTAATTTTATTTACAAATCTTAATGTTGATCATGTAGTGCTAGATGACCTTGTGTCAGAAACCAGCTAGTTTTTTAACGTTTTTTAATGTTTAAGGTAATTTGCAGGTGTTCATAGAGTTGCAGGTGCTCATAGACGGCCATTCTAAAGCTGGTTGAGATCAAATCCAAATCAGCCAAATAACAGACACTGCAGCAAACATGAAATAAACGGTGAGGGGGACTCTGAAACATTGCAGACCACTCAGAAAATGGCCTTAATGTTCAAAAAAGTGGACTTCTCCTTTAAATACCACTATTTATGACAGATTTGTAATACAATACTATTTGTTTCAGCTACCAGAGAAGAAAACAGCAGGGAAAGATTCACTATGTTAAAGCAAGTGAGCTACCAGCCAGTGAGAGAAGGAAGCAGAGGCAGAAGTGGAAGGTTGCATCGAGGGTGTACAGGGAAAGAAAAAATATGCCGAATGCAGTGCTAGAACTGACCCCACCATCAATTTGGAGCATTGACGTTGTAGCTCCTAGTCCAGCAGAGGTTGATGTAGTGGAGGACTTTCAACCAGCAGTGGCTAGTCCAGCAGAGTTTGATCTAGTGGAAGACTTTCAACCAGCAGTGGTTAGTCCAGCAGAGTTTGATCTAGTGGAAGACTTTCAACCAGCAGTGGTTAGTCCAGCAGAGTTTGATCTAGTGGAAGACTTTCAACCAGCAGTGGTTAGTCCAGCAGAGTTTGATCTAGTGGAAGACTTTCAACCAGCAGTGGTTAGTCCAGCAGAGTTTGATCTAGTGGAAGACTTTCAACCAGCAGTGGTGTCAACACCAGTGAGGGAAGAAGATACATCAGGCCAGAAATGTTGCAGAAAACTGCGGCAAGATAATATCAGGTTGAAAAAGCAAGTCTTACATCTGAAAAAGCAGCTGAGGGATGTGAAAAATAAGAAAGAGAGATGTAGCAAGCGTGAAAAGAGAGTGCTAGAAATGCAAGTGAAATTGCGAAGCCGAGAGGTCAGAAGACAGCAAAAGGGTCAGAAGAGAGTGTTAGCTGAAAGAAAGCAGGCTGTTATACAGTTTTTGACGAGAGATGAAAACAGCCATCTTCTACCTGGAAAAAAAGACACGGTCACAAATAATAAGCAAAAAGTCCAAAGAAGAGTCCTGACAAAGCCTCTCAATGAGCTCCACATACAGTATCAAAGAGAGGTGAATAGGCACTTGTTACAGACAGTTTACCCGACTCCGGCCCTTTTACTAAAAGTTCTAGGGGTCTTACACACCAGGGCAGTAAAGCGTCGCGGAACGGCCGCGTTTTTTACCGGCGTCTGAAAATGCATTGAAACATATCTGTCCTTACACACCAACCGGCGGTAGTCGAGCGTCAGCGGCGAGGGAGCCGGCTCCGCACCGCGCTGCATTTGGAAAATAGAACTCGAGCATATTTTTCACGCCGGCGACCGGCGGTGTCTCATTCAAATGAATGGCAGAGTAGCATGCTAGCTTTGGCTGTGGGGAGGGTTTTCAACAGGACTGGCCACGCACGCCGACGCTGTCAGTGTGAAAGGCAGAGAAAAACACGCCGGCCGAAACTAAGCAGAAAGAACGCGTTCGTCCTGCAACCGTTCCGTTCCGCCTTGGTATGTTCTGGCCCTTACATTACAGAGCCAAAGTTACGGGATCGAGATACATGTGCATGCTCAGAACACGAGAATATCTGACTGTTGGCAAACAAACTTACCAAGATGGGGCTGCTGAAGACAACCAGTGTCTCAGAGTTAGTAGAAATGATTGTGTGTGACCCCAAAAATAAAGCATGTATGGATCGAGTATGTCCCCAATGCTGCTTTGACGAAATCATCTTCCCTGAGACAGACAACTGTGATGCTATATCCTGGGAACAGTGGGAGCGTGTGACATCAAGTAATGGAGAGAAAAACTTTGCAAATGTTGCAAAGCAAACACACACAGGGACGATAGAAGAAGTAAAGGAGATGTTCCAACAAAAGCTAGAAGCTTTAGCAATACACCAATTCAATTGGATGCACTAGGCTGAACAGTTCAGGTACATTAAAGAAAATATCACTGAAGCTGAAGCTGTTCTCCATATCGACTTCTCTGAGAATTATGCGTGTAAGATGAGCATCGAGATACAGGCTTTCCATTTTGGAGGAAGTCGTAAACAGACCACAATTCATACCGCTGTCCTCTACACAGTCCTTGGCACCCAGTCGTATGCTACTCTGTCAGACAGCCTCCGCCATGACGAACGGGCCGTGTGGGCTCACTTGGAGCCCGTACTGAAAGAGCTCCGGGCAACTCACCCCAAAATTACAGCACTGCATGTAATTAGTGATGGGCCTGTTACACAGTACAGGAATAAAGCAAACTTTTATCTACTAAGTACTGTGTCATTCCTGTCTGGATTTCAATATGTGACATGGAACTATTCGGAAAGGTCACACGGCAAGGGCGTCCCAGATGGTGTTGGTGGGGCGTTGAAGAGGGATGCTGACCGTCACGTCCTCCTTGGAGGTGAGCTTCAGACTCCCGAGGATGTTTTTAAGATGCTAGGTCAGAAGTCTGGGTCCAGCATCCGTCATCACTGGATAGCCATAGAGGCCATCAGAAAATATGATGAAATGCTGCCAGAGCACTTGCTGGCTGTGAAGGGAACACTCAAAATCCATCAGGTGATCTCCGCAAAACCAGGCGAAATTACCCATCGTGAGGTGTCATGCTTCTGCACCCACACAGAGATGTCGGCATGCCACGTTTAGTTGCTTTGGTGATCATGTCATTCTAAGTCGACAGACCTAAAGCCCTATTCAAAGTCAATGGGATGTTACCAATAGGAATTTCAGGGAACATTCACTAAAGAAAGAAGCTTTGACAGCCACTGGATGCTCCCTGGTGCTCGTCAAAAAACGAAGAAAAAAAAAAAAAAGCTGACAGCAAAGCATCAAAGATATCTGGGCCTCCATAACTCCCATGCACTGCTACTGCCATTGACCTCAATGCAAAGGCCTCACATCAGCAAAGAGACTCCTAACAAAGATTTGAACATTGAAATGTAGTTTAGGAAGAACAATATTTCAACAGATTTGATGAGATCTGATTTTTTCCCCCAGAAGAATTCCTGAATTGATTTCCTCAGAATATTCTAATTTTCCAAACTCCTATTTGAGTTTCTTTGGGCTGGAAGACCAACAAATGCATACATTAAAAAGTGAATTATGGGAATAGTTTAAGATGTGACTCATGTATCTATAAATGAAATCTATTAACTCAAAGTAACAACCCAGGCATCTAACCATGTCAGTTCTCCAAGACTTCAGATGTGCAGTAGCAGCAGTAGTAGCAGTAGTAGGAGTATCAGCAGTGATGTGAATGCGAAGTGAAAATTTTAACGTTCGAAGTGAAATGCGAAGTGAAATTTTAACATTCTTTATGAAATTGTGGAAATAAAACAACGTATACATGATATTCTAATTTTGTGGCTATGACTTAATACTTTATATGTTAATACTGTAATTATCACCAAGACTTTCAAGATGGCAGAGTTTCCACATGATCACATTTTTGTTTTGCCCATAACTTTTCAATGGTTTCAAGATGTTGTATTAAACTCAATCTATGCTCATACTGGAAATTATTTGTGTGATCATTAGGGGGCAAGCAGCGGAGCTGTTGAAGGACCCTTAGGGGTCTTACACACCAAGGCGGTAACGCGTCGCGGAACGGCAGCGTTTTTTACCGGCGTCGGTGAAAATACATTGAAACCTATCTGTCCTTACACACCAACCGGCGGTAGTCGAGCGTCAGCGGCGCGGGAGCCGGCTCCGCGCCGCGCTGCATTTGGAAAATAGAACTCGAGCGTATTTTTCACGCCGGCGACCGGCGGTGTCTCATTCAAATGAATGGCAAAGTAGCATCCTAGCTTTGGCTGTGGCTAGGGTTTTGAATAGGACTGGCCGCGCACGCCGACGCTGTCAGTGTGCAAGGCAGAGAAAAGCACGCCGGCTAAAACTAAGCAGAAAGACCGCGTCCGTCCTGCGACCGTTCCGTCCCGCCTTGGTATGTTTTGGCCCTTAGTGTTAGTTGGTTTTCTTTGTATTATTATTGTTAGGTGCCTTGTTCAAGGGCACTTCGGCCATGGAGTGGTCAAGGTGAGGATTGAAACTGCAGCCAGCTGAGTGACAGTCCATCTTCCTCTTCACTCCCTAACCACTACACCAAAGAAAGTGGATCTAACAAGAAGCGTCATTTTGTTTCCTTTCCGGTATCCACTCTATGTCGGGTGAACGCCCCTTTGGGAGACCTTCGGTTAGGAGACCTTCGGAGTCCTGAGGTTGAGAATCAATGAAGTCCCCTTAGCGCTGTAGATGGCGGTAGCGCACGTCTTGCGCAAACACCTCAAAAAGAGAAGAAGTGGGGGACAACGCCCCCTTAGGAGACCCAACTTGAGCACACACTTTTGCATTGAGTGGGCGTGTTTTGCGATATCTTGGTTTAATTTAGTATTTTTGACTACACATTGCACTTTCTTTTGTCTAATTCCTCTTTTTTTTCCCGCATCCGGGATGTTAATGGTAGCCCATAGAACCATATGTAGGGAAACGGAAAGAAAATGGCAAAAAGTTTCTCGACAGTTTCAGGATTCTCCACAGCAATTTTTAGGTCCTCACCCCTGGTAGCATGTTTGATGTCTTCCATCGTTTGGCTGTAACTGCCTGTGAGTTGAACAAACAGGAAGTTGCTCATGTCTAGAAATGAAACGAACACCATACTTAAATTTCGCTCTGGCCAGATTTTTACTCTCAAGCTTTAGGCCTTGCCTGGGTCTCCCAGCCAGGATCCAGAGCTTATGCGTTTCTTGACTTGACTTCATGACTGGGCCCGCCCACTTGACATCTAGGCCCGCCCATCCTATGACGATGCTGAGTCAGTCGACTCGACACTGTTGCCTCATTGTATTCCTATATGATATCATGTTGTATTTGCACCAAGCGAGAATAAATACATTATTGAATAAATACTTTTTTTTTTTTTAAAGTGGTTCATTTTCGGTGACTTTTAAATTCATTTTCTGAGTGCCAATTTTGGGCGGCAAAATGCTTCTGCTACATCATAAAACGCCAATCAGATTGTGATTGCGTCGTGACAATGATCCTCCCCTTCTAATACGTCTCTCAAAGCATTCGGCAGTATGTGGTCTTAGTGCCAACAGAAAGTGAAGAAATGTCGAAGCAAAGCAGTTTGATGAATTTTGTTATTCGTGGGCGTCAAAATGATTTTGAAAAGGACTCGTCATCATCATCCTCTCTATCTGTGGCAAACTGTGATGTTTCAGAAGCGCCCTCCTCAGCAGCGCTCCAGTCAACAGCAATAATAGCGTCTTCTCTTCCATTCCAAGGTATGCTATGCTAACTGCTATGTCTGTGTTAAGCTAAGTTTGACAGGTTGTTGTTATATGATTAATAATACTGGGCATGCTGATCGAATCGTTATTTATCATAGCCTTATTTTGGAGGGGGGGTCTGTGATGTCTTTCCCTGAGGTTCCATCCAAGGTTCCGGAGCTCTTGTCTGAGGTTCCGGAGCTAGCTCCCCCTTGCTCCCCCTCAAATTAAGCACTGCTGCCACCACCATAGCAGGCAAAGCTAGGAGCTTCAGTACTGTGTGGTATGACAAATTCCCATGGCTAGAATACAGTATTCAGTGTTGCCAGATTGGGCTGTTTCCCCATAGAAATCAATAGAATCGGGCGGGATTTTGTGCTTCTAGGCGGCTGGAAATCATCAGCCTCATCTGGCAACCCTGACAGTATTTCAAGGTATGCTGTGTTCTGCAAAGAATGTCGTCATTTCCCGGAGGCTGTCATTGAACATAGATTCAGAAAAATCGGATATAAAGATTGGAAACATATTGCCCATTCATGTACCAAGCATCAGGCTAGCAGAGCTCATACTGCCAGAGTCGCCCGGGCTGAGGGCTTCAAGCAAAGCCACCAAGGGAACATCGTGAACCAGCTGAACCAGGATGCAGGGAACAGGACGGTTGTGCAGAGGAACAGGGAGCACATGGACTCTGTCATCAAACTTGTTTTGTTTTGTGCGAAGCAAGACATTCCATTGCGTGGGCATCGGGAAAACAAAGACACAACTTTTTGGAATTATTTTAACTGATTACAGAATTCTGTCCGGATATAGCTACACGTCTGGATGAAATGCCTGGGAATGCGAAATTAATGAGCCCAGACATCCAAAATGAAATCCTGGGAATTGCCGCGTCACTAGTAATCAGGAAAATAAGAGCAGAACTGCAAGAGGAGGCAGGCACATATTACACCATTTTAGCCGACGAATGCAAAGACTTGCCTAAAAAGGAGCTTGTGGCAGTGTACCTTAGATACCTTCACAAAGGTCAGCTGAAAGAAAGGGCCGTGGGCTTTGTTTCGAGACAAGCGACATGAGCGCAAAGTCGATTTCAGCAAAGATTCTGGGTGTTGTGGAGCTGTAATCCCCCCCACTGTCTTGACCGTTCTCTGACCCACTGACATCATCATCATCATCTTCATCCTCATAATCATTACCTACGGATTCCTGAGAGATCTCACATTTTGTTGCTTCTCTACCATTCATGTGTTTATTTACTGTTTTTGCTATCTTTAAATTACAAAGACAAACTTTGCCTATCTGGCGTTTGAATCACAAGGCCACAGTAAGACAATGCTCTCTGTGCGGAGACGCACAGCTGTTCAAACTTGCCCCCGTAAGAAACTCGCCCCCTCCGGGGTAAGAAACTTGCCCCTCCAGTGAGGGAGGTATCCAGCTGTTGCGCGTGCACAGGATTCCGCGCAAAGATACCACGTGCCCAGGAGAGACGTGGGCCAGATGTATTAATATGTGTGGTAAACGCTTAATATGATGTATTGAGAATTCCTATGATGTGTTTGGTATCAATCTGATGGAAATACTTCGGGTGGTGAAGAGGTCTCGGTCTTGTAATTGTTTTAGGTAATGTAATAAAAATGTAGTATTTTAGGATTTGAGTACAACTTGGCTGGAAGCTAAAGTTCCCAAGCCAAACCCCTTGGCGTTAGGACAGCCCATGTTCAGGTAACTGATTGCTCATTGGTCCCTGGCTGCGGTCGTCCCACGAGGCAACCAAGTATTAAACTTTGATGTAATGATTAAATCTTTGAGTTGAAACCCGGTAAAGGGCTCCCGTGGACCTCTGTTCATGTAGTATTTTCCTCTTGATTTAGGTAGTGCATTGGCTTATTTCATCATTGTATTCTGTTCGTAATCGTATTGCTGACACAGTAGGTTTTGTCTGCTAATAAACCTTTCATACAAATCTGGGGAAGAATTCCGTTTGGTCTATGCATATGTTTATAGTTCTGGTTACCGGTAATTCGGCAGTAAGGCTCATTCCCTGTGGATGGAGCGAGGCACATACACTTTGGACCAACATAGACTGGGATCCGACGTCACTGGTGTTTACCTGGGGGTGAAATATGTCATGAAAGCTGGGACGTACTGAGCGGGGTGATTGCATCTCTTTTGGGCCGTGTAGTCCGTGTAGTCCGCCCATTAACCTGAGGCAGTCGATCAATCGCGGGACACGGGGGAAACACCTCTTTTAATAGCTGTAATACCATCCTGGCACCATGACCTCTGTCTCATTCCTTAACGACTTAACGAGAAATGAACCCTTAACTAGCTGAACCCAGACGTAACAGAGATTGGTAGACAAATCATTATTATAACCAGGGCTTTGAACCAATTTTTTTCCAAAAGTTCCGTTCCGAACAGAAACAGAATTATAACGTTTCCGGTTATGCGTTCCACCAATAAATTGACGTTCCCGAACCGGTTAGAACAAAAAAATACTGTTCCCGGAACGGTTAATTTCGTTCCTGTCAGCTGATTACTCCCCATAGGACTAACTAACATTAATTAACCAAGAAAGACGGAAGTGCAAATGAGTCAGCCTACTTCCAAACTGTTTATTCAAGCGGGTGAAAAGAATATCCTCCAGAATTTTGTCATTCAGGGACGACCTAAGCGGAGAATAAACCTCAATGATGAAAATGCGCGCTCCATGCTGACTTGGTTCACGGCGAGCGCTATGATGGACATTGTGAGTTTGTGCATATTTGAAGCGCCCATGGATGCCCAATAACATCGAACATTCTCGGTGCGCTTTTCACGCGCTTCTCTGCAATATCTTACAATGATGCAATGGAGACTAAGGCCTTTTGTATTGGTTTCTCTTATTTAAGATGTGGAGTGGAGACTTTGTAATCCACAGCTCTCTCTCCATTCAGTCAGAGAATGTCTGATGTCACACAGGACGTGAACCTCAGTCGTCATGGTAAATAATAACTTTTTTTTTTGTTTGAGGAACGGTATTAACCGGTATTAACCGGTTACCATTATTTTTAAATAAGTGTTTCCGTTCCCGAACATAAAAAATAATAACGTTTCCGGTTTCGTTTCTGTTCCCTTTAAAATACAAAAAGTTCCTGGTTTTTGTTTTCGTTCCTTGAACCGGTTCAAAGCCCTGATTACAGGGCTCCCACACGTCCTGGAAAACCTGGAAAACCTGGAAATTTAGAGATGTGTTTTCAAGTCCTTGAAAGTCCTGGAAATTCACCAAATGTCCTGGAAAAAAATATTTGTCCTGGATTTTTTTTCCTTCAACTCTTTCCCGATTTTGTTTGTGGTATAATTTTTACTCTTCTCCGAGTCTAGACATGACGATTCAATTTATATCCACCTATTGAATACATTATTGTCCACACACACACACACAGTTTGGTCAGGTTGCCATCTTTGATTGTACACAGTAATATTCTTTGACTCTGTGTTGCCAAAAGTCGCTAGAAGTCGCTAGTTGGCTTGCTGAAAAGTCGCTAGCTGATATCATGGCGTTATATATCTCTCGAAAACCTGCTTACGGTCATAATAGGCCTACAAATAAGCAGTGCTAGCACTTCCTTATAAAAAATTGTACTGCTATCTTTTTTGGAGATCTGAGCTTTCAGTCTCACTAGGCACTTTGAAAGCTAGTTTGATCTTTGGTGTGACAAATCACAGTAGTCGCATCAATTGTTTGTATGCAAGAATATTCCAGAAAAAAAGAAACTGGCAACAAAACTGGCTTGCAGAAAGACAGAAACCACTGGCCACAATGGTTGGTGAGCAAAAAAGTCAAAGTCAAGTCTTGTGGAGAATGCATTTAAATCCAAGTACACTATTTTTTGCGATAAGAGAGAGACTATCAAGGTATTATTTTCTGAGATAATGTGACATTAATGTGAGTTTACATTGCACTTTCATTTAATTCCGAAAAAAACGTTTTGTGGATCAGAAAGCATTTCAATTGAACAGAGGCTGCACGTGCTGGGCTTGCGATAGGGGTGTGGTCGCCAAGCTCCAGCAGATTCCTACTAGCGGGACAGCTGGTGATCTTCAACCGCAATCCAGGTCAATACCTTTGGACAAAGAACATAGAATGGATAAGAATGCTTATTCGCAGGAAATTGCATTGGCCACGGTGTAGTACGGGGGCGTAGCCCGGGGACACCATGCACAGTGGATGCAAGGCCATGATCGATACAAATTGTGACACTGGAAACTCCGCAATTTGAATTGCATTGTGGGTGCGAGGAGCTGCTGCTAGTTCCGGCCCGGTCAAAATAGGATGTCCTGTCATCAATGTTCAGTTTGTGGTTAAATTGCAGCTGTCATTCAGCCTTAATTACAGCTGACACAAATTCACTATGTCCTATGACCTGTTCCACACTCCAGCCCTGGCGGTAGTGGCTTTGCATTTTACCTTGCCGCCAGTACTAAGCAAATAACGTACATTGGATAAGAAGTATCACTCAATGGAAAATGCATTGGTTAGGTGTAGTCCGAGGACATTGCTTAAAGACACTGTGCTCATGGTCAGTGGTCATAATGGATAAAATCTGAACTCTGTAACTTTGCAAAATTGGTCAAGAGAGGAGATCCAGTTATCAGTGTTTAATGTAATCCCTCCTATCACTAGTCTCCTTAGTACTAACTGCAGAAGAAGAAAGTGACTCCCCTTGCGGCCATGCCATACTATGCTCTTATGACGTCTTTGGACGTACCCTCTTCCCTAACACACTGTACTCATTCATTACAACTCATTTCAACCTTAAAGTCACATTGTCTCTAAAATGCATTGTGCGTCGCTGTGTATGTCCAAATTGTGGGTCCGACGGATTAAATATCCGTCCTGAATTATCCAAAAATAGTCCTGGAAATGTCCTGGAAATATCCTGGAAAATGATTTTTGAAAAAGAGTGGGAACCCTGGATTATAACTGTGATAGTAATTAAGTGCAATCACATAATTATATTGGACCTAGAGAGTCTTGCGACTGGGACTCTATTAATTGCGGTATTGGAAATAGGATGAAATGAAATATTTTCTACAGTCCAGAGCGGAAGTGTTCCTGATCCTAAATAGCACCGTCGTTGGGTATTTAGGAGAGTTTACAGAGCCACTGCAGCTGGATCCTGCGCTGTGTGTTGGCTTTGGGTTTGACGGGGCATCCGTTATGTCAGGCCATAAAGGATACAGGTGCTGCTGAAAAAACAATTCCCCGATGCAACATATGTGCACTGTGCCTCCCATCGCCTAAACCTGGTGCTCTCTACAGCGGTGCAGGTCTCACCGGGGTTATCCACATTTTATGTGGATCAATGACTGGCAACAGCACTTTTCTCTGCACTTATTTAAACTGAGTCTCGCCAAAACACTGCAGGTGGAATGTGTGTGCAATATCGGCAAATTTGGTGAAAGTACCACCAGCTAAGAGAATTGCAGCGGGGAGGAGAAGGTTTCCCTCGAAAGAAGTGCTGGAACCGACGTGGGGTTGAGAGTGCCAAACTCCACAGTGGGACCTAGGACAGGTATATTTAATGGTGAGGGCACAGCCGATAGATCATCAAGTCTCCGTCACATTTCGAGCATCTTTTGTTCTTGAACAGCTCAACAATCTTCTCATAGCACACAATGAAGTAGTCTGCTCTGGCGTTCTGTTGACTACTGCTGCTTGTTGTATGCGGACTACTGGTCCATGAGCCAGCATCATTATCAGAGGGATGATACGTCACATCCTTCCGTCATCCAGTCTGTCATCGGTTTGGGTTGAAGCATCCTGATATTTGGTTGAGGGAGGAACACGGCAGTAAGAGTGAAATGAGAGGCTTGATGAGGAACAACTTGAAGAACAAAAGCAGCTGGGCCAATCCTGTGAAAGCGAAAGTGAAAGCCCACTGGGAAACTCCAACTCCCATTGTCATTGTGACACAGCACTCCACAGCACACAACTGAACACTGCATACTGCACACAACGAAATTGCATTTATGCCTCACCCGTGCAAGGGGGCAGCCCTCAGTGGCGCCCCATGGGGAGCAGTGCGGTGGGACGGTACCATGCTCAGGGTACCTCAGTCATGGAGGAGGATGGGGGAGAGCACTGGTTGATTACTCCCCCCACCAACCTGGCGGGTCAGGAGTCGAACCGGCAACCTCTGGGATGCTAGTCTGATGCCCTAATCGCTCACCCATGATTGCCCACATGTGTAGAACTAGTTACATATATCTGGGTTCAGGAGAAGGAGTGTGGCGCTGTTCTTCATCTAGAGATGGTGCAGGCTTGGGCTGGAGCACAGGTGACTGAATGAGCTGCAAGATTTCAGCTTGTTTTGTTTTTTTCAGGAAAAAAATAAGCAAACATGAGGCCACAGGATAAAAAAAACTCAGTGAGTCGGTTGATCTGTTGTCACCAAGTATTTACTGAGTGATCCAGGACCAATGTCAAAGTTGTTGGTCTAGGGTCATTGTTACAAGTAACCAATCAGGGTTCATGGGTTTTTTTATGTGGAAGTTTATACTGTGCTGTTCATTCGGAAATGTGGTGGCCAAACCAATACCATTCGAGATTAAACGATCACCACAGGTGTAGGCCTACAACTTCAAACATAAAGTGATACTATCCCATTTTTGGAAATAAGCTCATATTAAACTTCCCCTTGAGTTAAATAGTTGGGTTTTACCTTTCTCCTGTACTTTCAACCGTTCTCCGGGTATGGCGGTGCAAATTTTACCTCCATGCTAGCAGTTAACATTGAGGCCCAATTCGAAACGGGAGGTAGTGACTCGATGACTCTCCTCCTACATAAACATGTCACTGATCAGATAGGTCAAGTTAGCTGATGAGGCATCCGTTACGAACGGCACTAACGAGTGCGCCTCCTTGCGCATTTGATGTTACGGCGATTCTATGGCGGGAGTTACGTTCATCACGTTAGCGCTTAGCTTACGCATGCTATTTGAACGGTGAATGATCGTCTGACGGCGGAATCGTAAAATAGGCTATAAATAGATCTAGCGACAGCATATTTAGATACTACAATGTTGATTTATGCATTCGATTTTCAATATCTACATACATAAGTGTCAGAATAAAGAGTATGGTAAGGTAGTAGCTTGGGTAGTAGCCATGTTTGTTTTTCAGGTTTCCGGTTGAGATGGAGGTGGCGCACAGCATGTTGGGTACCAAGGCAGCGAAGTCAGCATCTCATGTATCCTCGAAATATCCTCGTTACGCCCACAAATGCAGTCAACTGCCGAGAGAGGAAATAAAGCAATTTTTCGTTTCGATCCACACTTCATGACTCGATGTCCAGTTAGCTCACTGGAAGGACAGCTGCCTTCCCTGTTTCGAATTGGGCCTATGAGACCAGCTGGCGGCTAACTGGTCTCATAGGACTCAATGTTAACTACTAGCTTGGAGGTAATATTTGCACTGCCGTACCCAGAAAACAGTTGAAAGTACAGGAGAACGGTAAAACCCTATTATTAAACTCTAGGGGAGGTGTAAAATAAGCTTATTTCCAAAAACGGGACAGTGTCACTTTAAACCGTGTAAAACGTATAAAGTTATTGTCCGTCCATTTCGAAACACTTCTACTAACTAAGAAGTTCTCCAACCAAAAGAAAATTAATCACCGCAATGGAAGGACAGAGCAGTCGCTAGCCTATCTTTTTTTGAGTGAACAACGCTCTTCACTTGAACCGGACGAAACGAGGCGAAACGCGTTGTCACTCAAATAGAAACTAAACATTCGTCCTGCCAGCAGTGTAGCACACAATACACACAGACACAAAAATCGCACACAAAATACACCGTTATTATGAGTAGTTCTAGGCTGGTATCTGGCTTACGTACCTTTCCATGATCAGACGACTCTCTTGACTCTGTCCTATCGCCAAAAATGGTGGGTATAGCATCCTCCGACAACACTTTCGCAGGAAACTTGCATTGGAAAAATCTGGTCTTCAAGTTAACCGAAGAGCAAGAAGAGGAGAAGTGTTCAGTACACACATACACTGCTGGGTATTGTGTGTTGACATTACGAATCTGGTCCGCTGTCCACCCAGGTCGTAGCTGATTCTCCATAGCTGTTAGCCATTTTTCTAACCTAGCGTTATCCTGTGGTAAGTTATACCTTTGCCTCTAGTCAGAGGCGATTCTAGGGTCAGATGAGGCCCCAAGCGAAAATGCAAAAGATTGACAATTTGAAGCAAAATTGCCACTACTGTGGTAATGTGTGGGCTGTTATTCACTATCTATGGGCTTGGGGGGCCCAAGCGGCTGCCTGTCTTGCCTGGTGGCAAGATGCGCCCCTGCCTCTAGTCAAAACCTGCGTCCCCTGACTTAGTATTAGTATAGTATATTGTATTATTAGCAATAGTATTGACCCTGGCTACAGTAACAGTTGTCACCACAAGCTGACACTACAGTTACAAAGAATCTCTAGGGTTACGCTGCTACACTGTTTCCCCACCCACAAGGACCACAGCCGCGTTAGCGGCAAACTCTATTTAGATCACAGACTCGCACAACAGTTCTAAGTAGAATGTATCTGCCGCACAAAACAATTTTCTTTCTGACGTAATTATCCTGCAATTTTGCAGAAAATGGCTGCGCCCATGGCTCGAAGTGAAAAAAGTCTGGGAGCGCAAGAGTACGGGTTGAATATTGTAAACAATGTGAGGAATTGATTTTTGGGGACATGGGTCAGGGAAAATCGGGAAATTAAAAATTTCCGACGTGTTATAATAGAACTCTGTTTGCATATTACATTTACACACATGCACACATGCACACACACGCACGCATTTATGCCTCAACCCTAATGTAGCAATGTGACGGGAGGGTAACATGCTCAGGGTAGCTCAGTCATGGAGGATGGAGGAGAGCACTGGTCTCTGTCTGTCTCTGTCTCCCTCTCCCTTTCTCTTCTGCGTGTGTGGTCATGGTCACACTTATCAGTGTGCTCAGTGACATCTATTTGCCATGGCAACCATCAATAATTCTAGAACTGCTGTCAGCTGATGGATGCGGTCATGTCCCCCGTCGGCAATGACACATGACAACCGTGCCTACAAGCCATTACACACATCAAGGTGTGTGTGTGTGTGTGTGTGTGTGTGTGTGTGTGTGTGTTCTCCGCTTCCCTGACAGGCTGTCAATAAAACCTTTCAGGGGCGTGATCCAGACCGTGAAACAGCATCTCAGGGGGCGAATTATTTCTCAGAAACGTACATAAGTGCTTTTAATTGAGCTTCCGCACAATAGTGTGTGTGTGTGTGTGTGTGCGCGCGCCTGCGTGCGTGAGAGAGAGTGCATGCTTTTGTGGAGGTTTAATTCCTCCTGCTCCTTTCACCTGTCATGCACGACGGCTTCTCGAAGTCCCCCACCTCGCGCTACTCTTCCATGCCACTAGAGACAGAAAGTGTGTGTGTGTGTGTGTGTGTGTGTGTGTGACAAGGCAAAAACTGTCAAGTACCTGTCAGTCACGCATTAAAGTGGAGGAAGATGAGGTAGGCTATGTGTTGGCATGAATAAGTGACAACTCAACTTTAAAAACTTACTTACTTACTTGATATTGAAATTAGATTTCAGTCTTAAAGAGGTTATGAAACGAAAACAAACGGCCATTTCCATTAAAGCCTTGTTTTTTCTGATAGCATCGATGAGACTTTGAACCCAATCATCCTGGAGGAACTTGTGAAAATGGCAACTCAAAGTGTGAATTCTGTGAAATTTGGTTTGACTAATGAGCTGGGCTGTGACATCATAGAGGAAAGTCCCTGGTTTGCTAGTATGGCGATCTGAGAAAACAACACATATTTGATGGACCCACATCTTATAAAGGAACCAAAATTCTGATACAAACATCAGCGTGTCGAAAAACCACACATCCAACCTCATGAGGAAAAAAAACAGCAGCACAAATCTATTTCAGAGGCACTGATACATCTGCAGAAAGTGACATGTCTGACAGGCGAAGTGAGTGACGATTGTTGACATAGCCTGACAGTTCGTTTTGTTTATGGTTACGGACGGTTGCTAAGGGCGCTTTGCCATGACCCAAAGATGACGTGGCGTGTGTATTTGTTGACAAATGGGGGGCATTTTGATTCAATTGCGCGATATAGTGTGATTGAAATGCATGTACATGCAAAAATATCATCAACTAGAGAAAAAACGGAGGTATTAGGCTGTTGGAAAAACACCCTAGATAGCCTGAGTCCTCAACATATTTTTAGCGTTTATCATTATTAGGCCTATTATTTTTTGTGCTCAAAGTCACAGGCGTCGCGTGTCCCTCAGCCTGACTCTGAGGACGAGGTGTGTCCAAATGTCAGCCACACGTGCACCACAATACTAAAAACAAACAATCAAACGCTTCAAAGTAGGCCTACGCTATATGCATCTCCGTTTATTCGCTAAGCAGTAGCCCAGTCTGTGAGTTGGCTGTCCTCGACCGAGAGCACCTCGGAGGCTGAAGCACGGATATCCTCCCAAAACCAATTTAATGACCAGTTGAAAGGCAATCAACAAAAAGTGCATATACCGAGAGCATTTGCATCGGTTTGGCATGTAATATGCATTACCCTTTCCTGAAAACAACATACAAAGCAGATGGACAAGGTAAACGAGTAGCCTAAAGCAAAGCAGTGCACTCACCTGTCTTCGTGCCCGAGCAGTTAGGCTACAGGGGCAGTTTCAGTCTGCACGCCGGTGATGTCAATTGTTGGAACTGCTTGAGGTAATAGCATTCTCTTCAGTCCAACCACATTTGTGGTGAAGCACGAGGGGTGGAAATGTGCCGAGCACAACAGTGACCACGGGCTTGCTTCAAAACCACGCCGGTGCCTGCGTACGAAAATGGATCCACAGAGCCCTTGTTTTAGCCTTCTCCTTGTCGGCCACAGTTCCATCATTCTTCACAGAAGGGAACTTGTGCAAAGATATTCCTTCTGCCAAGTAGCCATTTTTGCAACTGGCACCGTTCGGCCCTCCAGCAACACACTGCTTGACACTGCGCTTTGTTTTGGTACTAGCCGCCATTGATCTGAAGAAGGTGGAGGTGAACTTTCCCCTTCTATGTCACGCATATCAATTGCATAAAATTTGCATGTCACGAAAAAAAGTGAACATAACACTTTTTGGGAACGTTTTAACATGACTTTTAGGACAAAATAGCACCCAGACAATATCCCATTTTATTCACAAGGCTTAGAACTTTCAGAATCTGTCCTGGAAATGGTCAAATTCCTTTACTTTGTTTTCGTTTCATAAACCCTTTAAAGTAGGCTAGGTAATGTGAATATAGGCAGAAACGAACACGCACACAAACTCTCTCTCACACACACAGATGCACGCACAAACATATGCGCGCGTGTGCGTGCACACACACACGTGTACACACACACACACACACACCATTGAGACTGCCATCTAGCAAACATACAGTACAGATGTAAATAGAAAATGCATTCAGTACAAGCAACAACATATAAATGCAAGCAATATTTTTGCACAAATGTTGATACTGCAGCATGTTGGTGCTGAGCTGCAGAATAAATTATAGTGAATAATTCAGGAGAAAGAATGGAGAACAGGAGAGTTGCGTCAAGCTGATTCCATGAGTAAGTGGGGAAGAAAATGTGCGCGCGTGTGTGTGTGTGTGTGTGTGTGCGCGTATGTGTCTGTGTGTGCGTGTGTGAGTGTTTGTGTACTTGTGTATTTGTGTGTGCGCGCGTGTGTGCTTGTGTGCGCGTGTGTGTGTTGTGTCAGAGGGGTGTCTGCTTCCCGCCATGCAAGGGTGGGAGGAGCTCAAACTGAAGATATACAACAGCAACAACAGCAGTGGAGCTGTGGAAAAGGAGGGAGGATTAGCAGAGAGAGAGGGAGGGAGAGAGAGAGAGAGAAAGAGAGGGAGAGAGAGAGAGAGAAAGAGAGGGAGAGCGAGAGAGAGAGAAGCTCAATTCGAAACAGGGAAGGCAGCTGTCCTTCCAGTAAGCTAACTGGACATCGAGTCATGAAGTGTGGATCGAAACGAAAAATTGCTTTATTTCGTCCCTCTGCAGTTGACTGCATTTGTGGGCGTAACGGGGATATTTGAGGTCAGCATCAGATGCTGACTTCGCTGCCTTGGTACCCAACATGCTGTGCGCCACCTCCCTCTCAACCGGAAACCTGAAAAACAAACATGGCTACTACCCAAGCTACTACCTTATCATATTCTGACACTTATGTATGTAGATATTGAAAATCGAATGGATAAATCAACATTGTAGTATCTAAATATGCTGTCGCTAGATCTATTTATAGCCTATTTTACGATTCCGCCTTCTGACGATCATTCACCGTTCAAATAGCATGCGTAAGCTAAGCGCTAACGTGATGAACGTAACTCCCGCCATAGAATCGCCGTAACATCAAATGCGCGAGGCAGCGTACTCGCTAGTGCCGTTCGTAACGGCTGCCTCATCAGCTAACTTCACCTATCTGATCAGTGACCTGTTTATGTAGGAGGAGAGTCATCGAGTCACTGCCTCCCGTTTCGAATTGAGCCAGAAGCCCTTCAAGAGTCTATGCGTTTGGTCTCTGAAGATGTTCTTGTACTGTATATTTGTGTTTTTGAGTAGATGAGCCCCTGTTTGCTGCTCACAGCCTACCTTCCTTGTTGTCTCTCTGTTTATCACTATCGTTCCCCGTTGGCTGTTGTTTCTTCCCTCCCCATTTCACACCTTCTTGACAGTCAGTAGACAATGGCCACCATGTAGTATATGATGCTCCCAGCTCAATATGCTGACGTAAACACATACAATATCCTTTGCAAAGAACAAAGTACAGTCGCAGGAAAAGGTTTGTACACCCTTTGAAATTTCTTACCTGTCTGTCAAAATTGGTCATAAAACATGGTCTGATCTTCCTGGAAATCGCAAGAAGGAACAACCAGAGTCTGCTTTAATTAATTCAACCCAAACATTTACAAGTTTTCATATTTTCATTGGCCATAAGATGTAAACATTCACAGGACAGCAAGGCATGGAATTAATTAAAGCAGACTCTGATTGTTCCCTCTTGAGATTTCCGGGAAGATCCGACCATGTTTTATGATCAATTTTGACAAAAATGTAAGAAATTTTAAAGGGTGTACAAACTTTTTCCTGGGACTGTATGACTATATTACAGCACAGTTACAGTTGACAAACACTTCATATAGGCTACATGTGCACTCTCCAACATAAGTAAATATTTAGAATGATACATGCACACGCGTCTGCCCTAACAGAATTTGTTTCTAAAACAATCAGTCTGACCTTGTCTTGATATAGGCCGACACTACAGAACATTTCGATGTAGGCCCTATCTGACTAAGATGAATGTGTCAGAATAACACAATATATACCTATAAAGTGTTTCTGGTGATACCTGTGTCTCCACAACATCCATGGGTCTTTATCAGATCTCAGGTATTTATCACTTTGCTTAACTAAAAGCAATTAAAAAAACAAGCGTCCATGAAAAGATAAAAAACACTATTTGAGGCACTCCTTACTAAAGTTAAAAAGCCTTTACTGGCTACATGCCTACGCGTTTCGACCCATTGTCTTCATCAGGGCATGCCAAACAATTGCAGGTGAAAGGTATATCAGGTAAGGAGGTAGAGCTAGGTCACATGACACAGAAAACCCGCCCCTCCCCAACCACACAAGGTAAATACAAACAACCATTTATCTAAGTGTCTCCCACAACCAAAACAAATAATTAAAAAACAGACCCTCCCCAACCACACAAGGTAAATACAAACAACCATTTATCTAAGTGTCTCCCACAACCAAAACAAATAATTAAAAAACAGACTTTCATTATCTCAATCTACCATCTTTTTCAAGCGTGTTGGCCCTGCCGTGGCCTAGGGGTAGGGCACTGGGTTACTACGCCAGCAACGCGGGTTTGATCCCAGCCTGGGTCATTTGCCAATCCTTCCGTCTCTCACACCCCACTCATTTCCTGTCTCTCCTCCACTGTACTGTCGGAAATATTGTCAGAAAACCTACTGGTATTCAATGGCATGGGTAGTGTTCGTTCAACAAAAATGTTGACAGCACAATAACATTGTGTCAAATAATAAAAATAATCATTTTCACAACAAAAGTCACACCATCCATATCCATGGCCACTATAGAAGAAAACAACTGTTTTCTGTCGACTCATCATAACAGTGAAATTAATGATTATCTGCAAAAAACTGTCTTTATAAACTAGTTTCCCTCTTACTGGCCAAGTCACAGCATGCAGAGTGCTGACAGCAGTGGAAAGCATTGTATCCACATCAGGTGGCGTTGCTAACGTGTAAGGGAAATATTGTTGCACGTCACACACACACACACACACACACACACGCAAATGCAAGCACACACACACACGCACGCACATGCAAATGTAAGCACACGCACAGACAGCCATATGCGCACATGCACATACACTAAAGGAACACAAACAAGTGTGCACGTGCCCACATCAGTGCACACACACACGCACGCACACAGTTTGCAGACACTGTTTCCATTGTGTCAGACACTTAGCTGTCTTACCCATATTTGCCTCCTACTTCCCTGTAATGGCCAACTGTCCAGAGTAATGTATGTTTGGCTTGAGGTTTTCATATGCTGCACAGGAGAAAGTGAAATGAAGGAAATGTAAACCATGTGTGTGTGTGTGACCATTCTTCGTCCACTTACAAGTCTGCTGTCCTCTTATGAGTCCGATCTGGAAACAATCCTCCCTCCCTCTCTCTCTCTCTCTCTCTCTCTCTCTCTCTCTCTCTCTCGCTCTCTCTCTCTCTCCTTTATGGTGATTTGCGCCTTTTGTCTGTCCTCAGCCTCCCCATGCACCCTTCATGAAAGATGGGTTCTTCTTTGTTAATTTGAGTCATTAGAACCTTAGTGGGAAAACTCTGGGTTACTGCGTTGCAAAAGGGTTGAATCACTTACATTTCAAATAATAACCAGACACAAGGTAACAGCGGTCACTGCCATTTCCTTTAATAAACTCTCAGTATGCTTGTGACACTACTGGGACCATATGAAAAGGAAAATGACCAGTGTCTAAAGGTTAACCATCATGTCGTGGCAGAGAAAAGCGAAGTCTTTGTTTACCTCCAAAATAATCTGCTTTTCTCTCATCTCACTTCTGTCTGTATGTCTGTGTCTGGGCTCCGGTTGTCTGCCTGTTCTATGGAGTGCTGTGGATCCCCGTGAGATAAAAGGATTTCATTCATTGAATGGGACGGTTTTCAAATCGGAGCAGTCTGTGCTGGGTGAATTGACATAACTGCTGCAGCACAAAGCAGTAGCTCTGCTCTTGTTTTTTTGGGTTTTTTTCATTAGCCTTTCACATTTCTTCACTTTTTTCAAATGTGTCTTCTATTTGGGGGGTTGGGGGGTGGAAAGACTTCAAAGGAAGAGGATGTTGAGTACACGTCATGCTGAAGGAGGTCAGAAGAGTCTGAGGCAATGCAATGCAAAAAAAGGTCTTTGAAGTCTGCAAGATGCCTGTCAGTAGCCCATTCAGAGAAAAACACGTCAGCAACACTCACTTCCGTATCATGCCTCCTCTGCACAGTCAGCACAAGTCTTTTGCCATCTCTTCATTTTATTTTGTTCACTCCTTTACTGGATTCTTTGAAGTTTAGACCTTTGTTTCCTGCATGCTGTGAGATTAACCGTGTCAAAGCTGATAGGTTGACCTAGAAATAGACAAACATGCAATCTACTACTAACCATGATCTGAACATGATCTCCATCAATCTCAAAACAGCTGTGACATACAGCCTACCAACTTAGCACAATCTCTCTCTCTCTCTGTCTCACTCTCTCTTCCCGTCTCTCTCTCTCTCTCTCTCTCTCTTTCTCCTTCTCTCTCTCTCTCTCTCTCTCTCTTTGATCCAGGCAGTAGACAGCTGATTAAAATATTTTCACTCAGCCTTTCCCATGTGTGTGCGGAATGGCTGCGCTCCTAGGCCATTTCCACCTTGTAAGTCAATGCCAGCTCCATCATTACATCAGCTTAGAATTGCAAGGATGCCTGTACAGCAATGCTCGCGGCTGAAGATGGAACAGTCAGGCCATTAACAAGTAGCCAAATTGGTGCTTTTTAACTTTTTAAACACTTGACTTTTAAAACAGATTTCCAAAGAGCTTCCTAAAATCCTTATGCTTGTTAACTACAGGATGTGATCCAATTTCACATCTGTTCATATGTAGACCACATTTGCTTTATGTGCAGACCAAATCCAACCCCAAAATAACCAAAGTTAACAGGTTGCTGAGGTCATAGAAGAAGCTTTGCCAAGCTAGTAAACAAGGAATGGTTTTGTGAAACGAGAATTGATAAAGTACAAATTGTACATGGGCAATTACAGATAATGTGTATGATTCAGTTACTGTCTTTGTGTATCATACACATTAGGTCTATCTGTAAATTACATGTACAACTTGTACTTTATTTATACTAGTTTCACCTAATAACTCAGTTTGAGAAAACAGAAAAAGGGGGCACTTTCAGGAGTAAATTTCCCCAAAAAATGTAGGCCTATATCTGTTTCTGTCGTAAAAAAAATCTTTAAAAAAAATCATAAAAACCTGTAAAATTTGTGTATTTTACAATAGCCTTTCCATATGGGCAGTATGGTATCTACAAACGCTTTACCGTGTATATATGTCTCTTGACTTGCATGGAACATCATTAGCATGAAGCTCTCCCTGTCAGTAAAAAAAAACATACGCAGTGGAGGGATGAGCTAGGGTGGGGTGCTTTATAGACAATGGAAAGAGTTTGGGAATATGAGAGAGGGAGAGAGAGAGAGAGAGAGAGAGAGAGAGAGAGAGAGAGAGAGAGAGAGAGGGAGAGAGAGATGTTGTTTGTTGTTTTAACCAACAAAGTGGTAATGAAAAAATGGCTCATATTCTTGGAGAAAGACACAATTTTAAGGTCGCAGCAAAATACGTTGCAGCATGCCATACCCTGAGTGACAGTGAATTGTTTTAGGTGTGTGTGTGTGTGTGTGTGTGTGTGTGTGTGTGTGTGTAACGTTCTTAATTAATGTATGTGTGTGTGTGTGTGTGTGTGTGTGTGTGTGTGTGTGTGTTTTATATTCTTAACGCATGCATGCATGTTCTTAATGGTTTTTATTGACCGTAATGTTCAGTTACCCATTTTGATGTTATTTGTAAGTTTTGGCAACACTGACATGACAGGCATGCCAATAAAGCATACGTGTATTTGAATTGAATTGAATTGAGAGAGAGAGAGAGAGAGAGAGAGAGAGAGAGAGAGAGAACTAACACTGACAGCTTACACCACCATCCTGATTTAAAGACACCCGCATTGGATTAGCCTTGAAACATGAACTTCAGACCTGTGTGTGTGTGTGCGCGCGTGTGCGCACTATACTAAACCTACGTCATGAGGCCACTGTTATTGGAGCACACTGACATGCTGGGGCCCTTGCTCCATGTGGGGCCCAAATCCTGGACCCCACATGTTTTGACCCCATATGCTGGGGTAGTCTTGTTACTGGTAAAAGTACAAGTGTAAAAACATTTCCTCACTGACAGTTTAAGGTTAGGGATTGTTTTGGCGCGCGTGTATCTTCTTGTATCTTCTGAGTGTGTGTAGATGTGTCTGTAGCGTGCCTAGATTTTCCATCCCTCTGTCTGCTGCTTTCGCATTAGTGTGGGGAAAGCAGGGTGTCAATGAATGAACAAACTCACAAAATCTGTAAGCTTTCTCTACACACCATCATCTTCCATGTACTACATATTTTCTCCTTTTTCCCCTTCTGCTGAACTCTCTTCGCTCTTGCTCTCTGCACGTCCTATACTTCTACAGAGTTGGAAAACTACCATTGATTGACAGCAGCGATAGCCTGAGTTGAACTTAACCACCTCCGCCAACACGTTTCAGCATAAAACTTACCAGGAAATAGAAAAGGGCTTGCATTTATATTAACATATTAATAAATGAGACACTGCATTATTCAAAATACTCATAATGTTGTGGTAAATATAAAGGTCACAGAAAAGTGGCAACAGAATCTTAAAAGGTACACTTTTAAGCAAAAGTAAAAGTAAGCTTCTGCAACATGGCATCATCCTAAGTCTCTGGATAACAAATGCCGACTTGAACCGTCCATCTTGTGTGTGCGCACCGTGACTTTGTATGTGAACTTGTGCTCTACAATGCCATGGAGGAGGTCCCATATCAGTGCAGCAACACATGGACCAGTTTATATTGTTAGAGAGGGTTCTTTTTACATCATTTTACATCAAGAAGTTGGGCAGAGACTGATGTTGTTGGACCTGGTGAAAGCAACAGAAGCTTCAGGCATGCAGCCAATAGACAATTTGTGATATAGCAGTATGGGGAACTGGGACATGGCCGACGTGTTGTTATACCCAGTTGTTGTGTGTGGAGGGTTTGAGACCGCTATCCTGATCCACAGGGGAAGTATAAAGGGTTTGTACCAAGTAGGGTATAAACACAAACTGGCAATGTATGTAGCTTTATAATTATTTTTATTCAAACAATCAGTGTACATAGTTGTATAATTATTTTCTATTTTTTTGTTTTAGTATAGATCTACATTGATACTCTTCTCACTTCTTTTGGTTTAGAATACTCCTTTGACATTTGACAAACTTGAAGATTGCTGTGTTACCATCAATTTTCTCACCAGAGAATGTTTAAACATTAAAAAGCACAGACATACACAGTCAAAGAGAGTTAAAGAATATTTACTGACATATTGCACTGTATGGACAATTGAAACAATATATTACAAATTAAAATGTATAAATATTTACAGTAATAATCACCACACAAAAATGGTACTTGAACAACTAAAGTCTAGTCTGTTGGCAGAAGGGTTTGCAATTACATCTGAAATCATATTTCCATTCTGAGAAGTGCCTCTTCTGCAAGTTTGTCAGTGCCAGTATACAGTCTGTGCTGCAGCACCATTGTGCAACACACTACACAGGAGCACAGACTGAGGAGTATGTACCTGTTGCCTTCAGCTGTCACACCTGTCCAACCTCGCCAATACAAAGCAACCACGTTCGGCTGCACAAGAGGGAAAAACAGTGCACATTTTGCTTAAGGGTCAAGGTGAATAAATTGGAAATGTCCCTGGCCATGGCGAAGAAGGACCTGTCAGATCAGGACGTAATCAAAGGGGCAGAGAGGTAGCCAGAGGAACCTCTATTTATTACACCTCGGGCCAAAATAATTGCCCACCCCTGGCCTAGGGTGTTGAAAAACAATAAACCTAACAAGGACCCACAACAAACTCAATCCAACCTGTGCAGGCCTGTAGAATCAGTTAATCGTAAGACAAGTACATTGGTCTACTTTTTTGTCAACAGTTTTTTTTTCACTTTTACTTTGTCCATCACTGCTTAAAAGTTGGTGACGGTAGGCCTACTGGTAGTAAAGACATCGCGAGGATGACAGTCTGCTCGTGATCACTGCCATATGCCTCGCTCGTGTCTGTTACGTAGAGACCACTGATTGGCTCTTTTAAAACAATAGTGCTGGCAGGTAGACTAGCACCAAAGAACGTGCTAGTGCCACTACGCTAGAGAGTAGAGACATCATATTAGAACACACAGTAGTTCATCTCTGTCTAGAACCAACCGGCTGTTTTAGAACCTAAAACTCCGGTGATGAGCCGAAAAAGGGTACGTTTTTAATCTGCGTCTAAAACTTCCCTAAATGTTGGCTTTTGTTACTTAATGTGTACCACTTAACATTTGAAAACAATATACATCTCAGACAGTTAACATGCCGTTAGCATGCCCACTGCAATTGTCCCACAACGTCCAACACACCATCAGTTACTGCTTGCGCTACACGCACCACCGCATAGTCTACATAACAAGGGAAGTGGGTATTCTGCGATCTCCGAAAGGTTCTAATTACCAACATGTTGCAAACACAATGTCCTCCGTCATATCTTTCGAAATATTTTGATGTTTGAAAGATCTCTCATTAATAGGTCACGAAGACTTAAAGACTATCTAAGTTAAAACCTGGAGAATAGCTTCGAACAAATTGGTAAATTTACCCTCATATCAGGATTTTGGGGACAAGACACAACAACTGTCTTTGAACACCTGAAGATGCTTGCCCATCAATTTAGAGTAATCAACGAGTTAATTCAAAATTCTGTAGGAGCGGGAGACATTCAAAGGTCACATCACTACTGGAATTTTAAAGGTGAGTCATTTACTTAAATTACTGGCTAATTTGGTAGGCTAATCCATCAGGATTAATGCCGCCTTCATTTTCGCAGGAGGCCCAGGATAGCTGATGACACTGACGAGGAATATTCTGGGATCTGGCTGAATGCATGCTAGTGCCACTACCTTGAAATAATGCACCAGAACCAATGACAGTTGGAGAAGCACAACCTCAGCATCTCAGATTGCCGTGGTCAGTCATATGACAATGGCAGCAACATGATAGGCCATAAAAAGGGTGTGCAGGCAAGAATTTTAGAGCTGAACAACAAGGTGCTATGCATCCCATGCAGCAGTTACACACTAAATCTGGTTGTGTCAGATGCTGCCAAGTCCTCAGGGCTGTCCATGTCTTTTTAGGTGTGCTTCAACAACTGTACAACCTATTCAGTTCTTCTGTGCAACGCTAGGCAATTTTGAAGCAGCATGTGAAGCAGCTTACCTTTAAGCCCCTTTCAGGGATGAGATGGGAGGCCCCGAATTGACAGTGTCAAGGCAGTATACTCATGAACGGCGTGACGTTTTCCATGTGCGTTACGCCCATTTGTGGGGGAAAACAACCCATGCAAGTCAATTGGTGATATTGGGATTTAATAAACAAAAGATACGGACCTGTAGACTAGCGTTGTTCACGCGCAACATGCCGAAAACGTGTTGTGTTGCCGGCTGTTCAAATAATATAGCCAAACAGCCGTGGCTGAAGCATGGAATGTGTTCATTTAGGCTAGCCTTAGTAGCATGTAAGTCAATGAGACATTCGGTTTGATTTCACCCATAAAGGGGCGTGACGCAAATTTAAGAGCAAAGTACCCGGATGGTCGTTCATGAGTATGTGGTACCAGCTACCTGAAATACTAGACGCGCTGTCCGTACTGGAGACATCTGCTACAGAGAAGGGGGACTCAGAGACCCTGAAAGCCGACATGGTGCACTTAAAACATGGTCCTTTACTAGAAACGGGCCTGACTGTGCCACAAGCCTCTTCGCACTGTCATTATTTATTGCTGCCAGTGAATAAATCAACTATGCCTAACTGTCTAGAAGATCTGGTAATGCCCAGAGATGCTCACCTATGAGGCGCCGCCTAGCCAATATGTCAGGAATTGCATACACATCACCGCTAAAAGCTTGCACGTACCTTACTTTTCCTCGCACATCACCGCTAAAAGCTTGCACGTACCTTACTTTTCCTCGCACATCACCGCTAAAAGCTTGCACGTACATTACTTTTCCTCGCACATGCACCCGAAAGGTTTGCACGTACACTGTTATTTGCTTGCACTCGAACAGGAAAACGTTGTGCATACGCCACATTTTCATGCACGCAGTAACAAAAATCTCACACACAAACTACTTTGACCTCGCACACACACCACTTTTGCCTCTCACACATACACACATTACACTCATACGCACAATACTTTTATTTGCACATGCACGCCAAACGCTCACACATAATTAGACTTTACTTCGCACATATCCCACTTTTCTATGCACATACACCCTTAAAGCTCGCACACATACCAGTGTTACTACGCACATGCTTGACTTTTCCCTCACGCACATACCACTTTTTTCTTACACATCACTACCATTCAAAATCGAGATTTCAGATGGTGTTTATGACAGGGAAATGGTATGTGTGCGACGACGTTAGTGTTGTGTGTCTCTGAGAAAGTGGTGTGTGTGTGTGTGTATGTAAGTTGTAGTGTGTCACACAAAAAGTGTTGTGTGTGCGAGCTAACATGTAAATTAAGGGCCGAGCTCCGCCCAGGTGCCAGCTCATTATGCAAATGCAGACCGAGTAAAGAAAACATTGAATATTCTGACCATTCTGAGTGAAATGGTCGCTAAAGAACCTTCATTTTATGTTTTCTGAAGCTAATGACAGGTTGACTTGGCTTTCTTTTTTGGATTATTGTCATGTTGGGATGCCCAAACACTGTCTCATGTGCAGCTTCAAGATTATGAGTGTCAAGTTTCCTCCTGTATTTTTCACAGTGCAATGTACTCATCATTCTGTGACTATGGACCAAAAGAAAAGTGTATTTGTAACTCATATGTCCACATAACACCAGTGGCCCATCACCATGTCTCACAGACGGTATAGTGTAACTTTCATCTTTGGCCATATTGACTGATCTCCAAATGTAGTGATAATACTGCCTGAAAAAAAGTCCCATATTGATCGTTTTTTTTCCAAATTACTTTGTCCCGGACGTTTTGGCACTCGTCACTAAGCTATTTGGGGTATCATATGCAAAATAACGTGTTTGCATTTTTGTAGTAATGGCTTTCTCCTGGCAACCCCCAACAGCTCATCTTTCCTCAAGTGTCTCTTTGTTGTACAGCTTGAAACATTTTTTCATGTTGTCCAATAGTTTACCTAAAGTTATTTTTTGGTTGTCCTATGCCTCCAGAACAATTTCCCTTGCAATGATGGATGACATCGTATTTCATCTGCCTGCCCTATGGCTTGATTCCAACCATACCCCCCATATTGCAGTTCTGAATTGAAACGGCATCAGTGCAAATTGACAATCTTTCTTGGTTCGACCCTTTTTATGTACCTTTCCTGATTCATAGAGTTCAATTACCTGTCCCTAAAGACCCTTTTGACAAATCTCTTGCTTTCTTCATGATGGAGTACATGAAAACTGTCAGTGAAGCACTGACTTGAGGGGTGCAAGGTTCTCTCAGGAGTCCAGCAACACATTGGCCTTTTATGCACAAACAAATCACAAGACCACAAGCTCAGAAGTGAAGATGGTTAACTGTAATGGCTATAATGGGTGAAATTGTATGAATGTAATCAGCCCCAATCACCAGGGTATGTAAACTTATGATCAAGCCTATTTGGGCATTTTTTGTTATTATCACTATTTCAAAAAACAAAAAAACAGTTTCTATACAATAAATGGCTTCATCCAATCTACAGCCATAAGTGATAAACACAGAGTTTTGGTATCATTTATTTTCTCTGAAAAATGGCTAAAAAACGAAAAATTCTTCCGGGGTATGTCAACATATGACCACCACTGTACATGGAGTTTTATTGTAAAATGGTTTATATCCATTTTGGAACATCTTGGGAAACATCTTGTTTGTATTGGGCATTCCATTGCATTTTATATAGGTTTTTAAAAGTATGTTCTCAAAATATTTGAATGGCAAGAATTCACACATAGATGATGGGCCTTCTGAAGTGTTCTGAGAAAGTGACTTGCAGTGGATTCTAGTGACAGAAGAGTGTCCAGTGTTGCAACATAGTGCAGAGAGCAGTAGATGCTCTAGACCAGGGATGTCAAACTCAGGCCTGGGGTGCCAAATCTGGCCCGCTGAGTAATTTTATTCGGTACACGATATTTCAAATGTATTACAGTTTGCCCATGTATATAGCATAACAAGTTGAGCATGAAATTTGGTGTCACATGAATGAGTGGGCCCAGGCCAATGTAACAGCTCACATTATGTGCAACACAATATGTGCAGGTACATTTGAGCTACCATATGATATAGAAACACTGGCTGCTTCTCAATGTCAAGTGTTCTAGCCTTGCTAGGACATGAAACGCCCAGTGATTGGATAGTCTTTGGTGAACTTCGCGGAGTATCCAAAGACTGGGTGTTTCACATCCCAGCAAGGCTAGAACACTTGACATTGAGAAGCAGCCAAGCCACGGTGTGTGAAATTTAACGAGCATTAAGTGCATTAAATGCATTACGAGCATTAAGTGCATGCACACAATTTGTGGCCCATTAGTTCAACAGTCAAATGGTCCAAAAATGTGTACTATTTCAAAACTTTCACAACAGCCAATTAGTCTGAAAATTGACCATTTCTAAACTTTTATGACTAACACCCTTAGCCGTATTTTCTGTGACTGCAGCCTACGAAAGGAAATTAGCTTAGGGGGGAGCATTTTAACAAAATCCACATGACTGACGCTCTGTTGTGTACTGTGTGACGACTGAATTTCATGCACACTCCAAATGTTAACTTACTAGGCACAGTGGTAGGAGGACGTGGTAATCAAGGGCATGCTATTAACTCATCGTGTGTATGTGTGTGTGTGTGTGTGTGTTTTAGATGAGTACGGACCAGAGAAGCTCGCCATTTTACTAGCATTTATAACTGGAGCAACGGAGATACCGGCCATCGGTTTTCAACCAAAGCCCTCAATTGAGTTTAATCATACTCTAAAGCTTCCTACTGCCAACACGTGCATTAATTGTTTAAAGCTGCCAATTACACTCTCATACAGCGAGTTCAAAGAATGCATGGGTTTTGCTGTGGGTAATGCTTATGGCTTTGGGCAAGCCTAGAGCATAGTCAACAAATCTCTTGCAATGCCATAGGTCTTTTTTTTCGTTGCATGTTGCTTTTGTTGCATTGTTCTTTTGCAAATTTGATCTGTTAATGGTAGGCTTAATAGGCTAGATTAAAGAAAAGTAGGGACACACTGGGTCTTTCTCAAAACCTAGTCAAGTATGCTTGCAAGTGTATCAGCCTAATTAGTCAGGCCCAGTGATTGGATAATCCACAGAGTTCACCAAAGAGTATCCAATCACTGGGCTTGACTAATTAGACTGATACACTTCCAAAGCCGTTATGTCCGTGTGCCAGCGACCGCAAGTTCACTGGTTCACCTCCCGCGTTTTAGTCATTCAGGCAAAGAAAGTAGGTTGGGCTAGTTTTCCGGTTGTTGTTTTTTCACTTCCTGTCTTGAGTGGACGCTAATATTTTTATTTCTGAAACTGTATCACCATTCATTTTATTATTTATATATATATATATTTTTTTTTTTACATAATAGAAGGGTAACGTTCAGAATGGTCAGAATATTCAATGTTTTCTTTACTCGGTCTGCATTTGCATAATGAGCTGGCACCTGGGCGGAGCTCGGCCCTTAATTTACATGTTAGCTCGCACACACAACACTTTTTGTGTGACACACTACAACTTACATACACACACACACACACACCACTTTCTCAGAGACACACAACACTAACTTCGTCGCACACATACCATTTCCCTGTCATAAACACCATCTGAAATCTCGATTTTGAATGGTAGTGATGTGTAAGAAAAAAGTGGTATGTGCGTGAGGGAAAAGTCAAGCATGTGTGCGAGCTTTAAGGGTGTATGTGCATAGAAAAGTGGGATATGTGCGAAGTAAAGTCTAATTATGTGTGAGCGTTTGGCGTGCATGTGCAAATAAAAGTATTGTGCGTATGAGTGTAATGTGTGTATGTGTGAGAGGCAAAAGTGGTGTGTGTGCGAGGTCAAAGTAGTTTGTGTGTGAGATTTTTGTTACTGCGTGCATGAAAATGTGGCGTATGCACAACGTTTTCCTGTTCGTGTGCAAGCAAATAACAGTGTACGTGCAAACCTTTCGGGTGCATGTGCGAGGAAAAGTAATGTACGTGCAAGCTTTTAGCGGTGATGTGTATGCAATTCCTGACATACGTGCAAGCGTTTAGCGGTGATGTGTGTGCAATTCCTGACATATTGGCTAGGCGGCGCCTCATACTCACCCACAGGTAGCTTTCTGAGTCCACAAAATATGCCTCATATATCTTCCTCCCTTTTATCCAAAGAGCATTGACCACATGTAAAAATAAAAAAAAGACTGGATCTTGTATGGCAGGGCTATTCAAATGGGGCCCTTGGACGGCAAGGTTCTGGGCCCCCACAAGCCCCTTGTAAATACAGAATCATTTTTTGGAATTTAGAAGTAAAAGTATGGGCTCCGTTATCATGCTGAAACGGGACACGGGATGTTAAAATGCAGGAAAATACATCTAAGAAATGCAATTTTTCTGGGGGAGGACCCCCAGACCCTCCACTTCAATGAAGTCTCCCATATTTTTTTCATTAACACATTGAGTACCGACGACGTAATAATGCGTTTTTCACGCCCATGCGTTGTATACCAAAACGTAAAAATACGTCTTTGCATTTAAATATCATATTTTGAATCTACACCCTTCAATGGACAATATATGTGATTTTGGTAGCTCTGTGATGGACATAAATGACAACATTTGCAGTCCAAAGTTGTTTGATTGTTATGATGTTTGAGTGTTATGATTTGGATATTTTAATTTAACTTACCAAGATGTCTGGATGCCAACCCATGTCGCCTATCGCGCTGCCTGCATTGATTTCCCTAGTACGGTCACTGTAGCATGTGTTGTCTCTGACTTCACGCAATAGGTAAACACCATTGTATAGTGCCTGGAGTATCTTGAACTTTCTGGACTTGCTAGACCTTTACCAGATCCTTGGATCCAAATGGCACCCGATATGTGATTGCAGTAATGCGCTCCGATTTGGACGTTTGATCGCCAAAAAGATAAGTTTCTGTGTCTTCCTGTATGTGAGAAGCCAGAAGCTAGCATGGCTACATATCATGATTCCCTGATTGTCGCTCCCAACGCAGGACGCTCCCCTGTCGGCTCGCTCCCACTAGCCAGACTATCGATCCGGGTGGGACTACACGTCCGGGAGTGATAGAAACACCTGGGACTACACGTCCGGGAGCGATCTCAGTTGGGAGTGTCCATCTGCCACCGCATATGATTCGGATCGGATGGGCTAGGCTACATCTAAGCATCATATCATTTGGATTTGTTGTCAATGTTGGGCTATTATTTCGGGTGTCATCGGGAGCTATTTTAGCAAATGTCTCACCCTCTGCATGTGTGCAAAGAGTTTGTGTTCAGTCCACGTGAAAAACGGGGATTTCAAAGGGCATCGATTGCTGGTGTCGTAGTGTGACAGAGCAGGAGGTGTGCTGCCGTATTCGTGAATCGTGCTATGTTGTTGTTTCCCTAGTAGCCCACGATCGGTAGCGTGTATTGTGTCTGACTTCACGCAATAGGTAAACACAGAGACCATTGTATATCGTGCCAGGAGTATCTTGAACTTTCTGGGCTTGCTACCTAGACCTTTACCAGCTCCTTGGATCAAAATGGCACCCGAAGTGTAATTGGAGTAATGCGCTCCGATTTAGAAGTTTGATCGCCAACCAGATAAGTTTATTTGATTATTCACCCCTATGTTGAACTGTCTTCCTGTATGTGAAAAGCCAGAAGCTAGCATAGATGGCTACATATGGATCGGATGGGCTACATCTAAGCATCATATCATTGGGATTTGTTGTCAATGTTGGGCTATTATTTCGGGAGTCATCGGGAACTATTTTAGCAAATGTCCGACCTTCTGCATGTGTGCAAAGAGCTTGTGTTCAGTCTGTGTGAAAAACGTGGATTTCGAAGGGCATTGATTGCCGTTGTCGTAGTGGTTTAGAGCAGGAGGCGTGTCTTGACGTGCAGGAAGATGTGTGTCAGAGCTAACCTTGCACCAAATTGTGATTAAAACCAACTCATCCCCTTTCAAACTCGTCACATTCTGAAGAAGCGCACCCTTCACAAAAACCTCAATATCTCCGATTGTAGCTGAATTCCATGGATACCCACTTCGGTTTAGCGTGGGTTTACTCGGCAATAAAAGCTTGTAGAGACACACAGTTTTCACCTACTAAGAGGGCAGCGTCTCCACTTTCAAACGAGTCATAACATATTTCAGTGGCCCTATCACATAATAAGCTGTGAGTCTACAAAAAAACGTAAAAAAGGGCTTAGAACGCTGGTATTCTACGACATAATTCCGTGAGCACCGCCGGTATTCAATGTGTTAACAGTTGGCAACCATAATACATACGTGTAGTTCGGCCCCTTTACTGGGAGGAATTTTAAAAAAAAATGGCCCTTGTTGAAATATAATTGAATATCCCTGATGTATGGGATGTCTATTATCAGGGCAGTCTTAAAACTGGCGCCAGGGACAATTGAGGGACTGGAGCAAGACAAAGAGTGGCACCAGATAACCCCATCCCAAGAGAGCTGAGTGTTCTTTCTGAAAAATGGTTTGACCAAGACAGAATAGTTTGAGTTTTTGGCGCCTGCTATTCTATCCCTTGACGTTCAAGAGGTTACTGTTGAGACAGCAGGCTTGAGTGTGCTGACCAACAAGAAAGACTATGCAGCAGTTGATGAAGTATCACCTTGCACACGAGGAGGCTGACACACACCTGCTTTTTTTATTCTGCATGCTGTCAGACATAAATATCAGGTTCCATGTCATTGGTTCAGACGTGCCATTAGTCAGACAATTGACCACAGAGTATTAGTCCATCTTCCTATTAGTCCGAACACATGTTAAAACTATGCCCTAACCAAAACAATTCTTAACCCTAACCGTTAGTAAAGGCATGTTCTGTCAGTATACAATTGTTTTTAGCTTCATAATTTTGTAAATATTCACTTTTAAATTATGGCTTCTCTCCTCTTCTATGGCTTATTGTCTCAGTTATGGGCTGTCAGACCAATGGGCAATCCGCAGATAATCAAAGGATCTACATCAGAGATGTAGATGTCGATGAAGTAGTATTAGCTACAGCTCACTTCACAACCATCAAAGCCGAAGAATTGTGGATTGACTTTTGAACAAGGAAAACAAGGCGTTACATTCTCATACATGAATTAGCTACCGACCTTGGTCCTCAGAGGTGCAGTGTACTTTCACATATTTACAAAAAAAGAAAGAAAAAAAGGCCTGGCCACTCTCAAACATTAGATGACATTACAACATTTGTCAGCCTAGCATCAGCACGGGGACTGCTTGTTTATCCGACGCACCATTGGTCCGATGCATCAATATTCCGAAAATGTCCCAGTGATCCTACAGCACTTAGTCTTGCAGACCTTTTACCCGATAAAATGAAACCCGACAATCCAATGTTCCGACGAAACGCTGCTTTGGTTTAGATTTACCGTCGTCTCTGGTATGCGCAGTGGTCATGCAGCTGTCTGTGACGGGTTAGGTTTAGGTAAAGTTTTGGTCAAGGCACTAATTTAAAACTCAGACACGTTGCAATACTGAAAGGTTAGGTTTAGGAATGGTTTTGGTAAGAGCATTAGCCTGATAAACCAGACTAAATGTGGATGTCTAATTTAGTCTGGCCTCGATGCATAATACATCCGAGGATTGTTGATGAGAACAACCTTCCCTCAAAACCCTGCCCGCTTTGATTCAAAACACATCTTTGCGTTGTAATTGGTTTGCCAGATTCATGGCATTCTGGCTTCATTGAATCATTATGCGAGGCCAGACCCACCCGTAGACAAAACATTTTGCCGTCCAGCGGGTGGCGCTGGTTCACCAGGCTATAAGAGCATAGCTTGACCAAGCGCAATCTATGTGCTCGTCGCAGCCCATGCAGCTGAAGTCTAGCACAGAGGAAAAGAGGAGCAGGACATACGACCTGGGGAATTATGATGACCGTCCCCAAACAGCCATTGGTCGGAACGTTGAGTGGTCGGAGCAAAGGGTTTAATTGAATTATTTGAAAGAGTTAATGGGCAGTAGGATCAATGTAAAATTTTCGGAATATTGACGCATACGACCAAAGAGGCGTTGGAAAAATTACATGCTACCCATCAACCCCCCTAGGAGACCTGAGAGCTTCCAAAAGTTTTGTCCAATCACAGAGGACGACCTCTGTAAAATAGTCAGGGAAAGTAAGCAGTCTACCTGCAGCCTTGACGCGATCCCCACACATCTGCTAAAAAACATACTTGGTTGCTTAGCAGCACCTTTACTGCAAATTGTTAACACCTCTATGCTTACAGGCATTTTTCCAAGCTCATTCAAAACAGCCATGGTAAAGCCACTCCTAAAAAAGACAAATTTAGATCAGAATTCTTTAAACAACTACAGACCTATATCAAACCTCCCCTTTATAAGCAAGGTACTAGAAAAAGTTGTATTTAAACAGCTTAATCAACATCTGGCTGGGAATGATATCTTGGAAAAATTCCAATCAGGCTTTAGAGCCAACCATAGCACCGAAACAGCACTAACCAAAATAATAAGTGATCTTAGGCTCAGCACTGCCGCAAACAAAGTTTCAGCACTTATCCTCCTCGACCTCAGTGCCGCCTTTGACACGATAGACCACAACATACTAATTGACCGCCTTGAATCTTGGGTAGGCTTGTCCGGTCACGTCTTAAAATGGTTCAAAACATACATCACAGGAAGGCAGTTTTTTGTCACCATTGGAGAGCACGTCTCCAACAAGTAGGATGTGCCTTTTGGAGTTGCTCAGGGTAGTTGCTTGGGCCCTCTCCTCTTCTCTCTCTATATGTTGCCCCTGGGCTCCATCATCAGAGAGCACAATGTTGATTTTCATAGCTATGCCGATGACACTCAACTATATATCTCTGTCGAGCCTAGCCAAACCACTGCCATTCATGCCTTGACTAAATGCATGTCTGCCATCACAGATTGGATGAACAGTAACTTCCTAAAATTAAATGAGGATAAAACTGAAGTGTTGCTCATTGGGCCTAAGGAAAAACGTGCAAAACTCCACTCAAGCCTAGGTGACCTAAGCATACACATTAAAGATAAGGTTACTAGCCTAGGTGTGGTCATAGACTCGGATTTGAGCTTTGAGCCTCACATCAACAAGATAACAAAATCTGCTTTTTTCCATCTTAGAACAAAGTTAATAAAGTACGCGGCTTGGCCCCCCAACAAGACGTTGAAAAACGTATTCATGCTTTTGTCACCAGTAGGATAGAGTACTGCAATGCTCTCTTCTCTGGTCTCCCAAAAAAAATAATTGACAAATTGCAACTCATTCAAAATTCTGCGGCAAGAATCCTAACAAGAACCAGAATGAGAGAGCACATCTCTCCTGTCTTGGCAGACCTGCACTGGTTACCTGTCTCATACAGAATCGACTTTAAGATTCTGCTCACAGTATTTAAAGCATTAAATGGACTTGCCCCTAGCTATATCTCAGACATGCTCTCTTTTTATGCCCCTGCTCGAGCTCTCAGGTCCACTGATGCCAAGCTGCTAAGGACCCCCACCCCCCGCAGAAGAAGATCGGCGACGCCGCGTTTGCCTGCTATGCGCCCAAGAGATGGAACGCCCTCCCCATCGAGATCCGATCAGCCACCTCCGTCGACTCCTTTAAGAAGCAGCTGAAGACCCACCTCTTCATCCTTGCCAACTCCTAGCTGCCAAGGCGTCATAGTGTCCCAGCTGCCGCAGCGCCCTTACTACTCGCAACCAGCCCTGGCAGGGGGCTCCCCTAGGTGGCCGCTGGTCTCTGCCTGAGGTTTCTTCCTGACTATAGGGGGTCTTTTTTTTCTCAGACTTCACTGAGCTTTTTTTTCCCCCTTACAAACTATGAATCAAGCGAAAGGGAGTTTTTCCTCACCCCTGATGCCACCAGGGGCCGCACCTGAGCGCCCAATCTCTGTGTGACTATCTATGACTTATGATAGGCCCAGCCACTATGGACCTTACACATCTAAGAATCCTGGTCCTATCCTACGTTGACCTTATGACTCTACATTCTCTGTCTATCTCTTCTTCCTCTGCCTTCCTGCTTTTTCTGCCTCTCCTCTATACCTCTCCTTTTAAATCTATCTCTAAAAATGTTTTTTTCCATTTGTTAAGCACTTTGAGTTACATGCCTTGTATGACACAGTGCTATACAAATACAATTATTATTATTATTATTATCAGGGAATTTCAGACTATGCTGCACTTGAAGGCTTTGTAGTACTGATGTATGACAAAAGTACAGCTTGCGCACAGAGTCATATTTATTCAGAAAGGTTGTACGATTGAAAGCATTCCATTACACAAGCAGCTCCTACTAAGCATGTACGACAAGCATTGTGTCACGGTGGGCATATTTGGGGTCAGTTAATAATTGCTAGACCAGACCAGATTATCCAGATTCATTCTCATAGGGATGGATCAAAGAGCAGTCTTTCCAGTGAGGTCCACCCTGGCTCCAACTTCTGTATGGAGCATTTTGTGTCAGTGTTGCCACACAAAAAAAAATCACAGAAAGTCGCTACTGGCTCCGAAAAGTCTTTAGAAATTGCTAGATGACGTCACAAACCCATTTAACTTGGTTTGCTACTGGTGCAAACTAGAGTGTGGCTCGGGCCGTATTTTTCTGTCCGAGCCCGGCCCTCAGCCGACAGAAAAGTTATCGACCCCGACCCGAGCCCGAGACTAATTAAAATGTTTGTGTCCGAACTCGTCTGAAGCCCGAAAACCACTGTAATAACAACAGAACCTGTGCGCAAGCAAGATTTTCTATGTGGGCTCCTCCATACTCAAAATAGCACGTGATAAATAGCCAAGATAGGCAAAGACGTTAGGATGAGGCAATTTGCAGTAGCCTAATTTAGTTACGCACGCATAGTAAGTATAAACACGCACACACACACACACATGTGACAGCGCACCTTATGTTTCTTTCGGTTAGACTAACCAGAGATGTTGGGTGCGGTGATCAAATGCATGGGAGGGGCGTGAGAGGATAAGAAAGGCGAAAACTAGCGAATACGTTTTGGATGCAGTCAGCACGGCTATCGAAGCATTTGTTACGTTACTGTTAGTACAAATAAATCCCCGCGAGCCCTGTGAAGCTACCGGCTATAATTTAACCCCGAAGAACAGTAGCCTGTTCGGCCCCCAAGAGAATGTAATTTCCCCTGATGTCCATGCGGTCAATATAAAATCAGGAAAGGTTGCACGCGCATAGTTACAACTGTACAGTAAAAGTGACAACAATTAAGAAGAACCTACGTGAAGGACATGATATGTCACAGCGGACAAAGTAGTAACAGGAGACCTCTCCTACCTTACTCCACGTAGCTTGTGCGTCTTCTAGTTATCCATATTGTGCTCCTTGCTAGCACATGTTGGAAATGTAATCCTTGGCGAACAATGCAGTGACAAACTTCGTCATTTTATGTTCAACATTTAAGACCGCCTCGGCATGTTAAAACATGGCCTACACTAGGCCTACAACAAAAGACCATGCGTTCACTGACAACTGTTGATTTGGCGCTTATTAAGAAAGCAAGTTGACTAGGCATCCCTGCTCGGATGACTCGGAGTGAGCGTCCATGTTGCCATTGGTAACTGGCGCGCGCATACAGCCAATAATAATCACGACGAGAATCATACGTACGTCGTGCGTACGTTCTTTTCCTACGACCAGTTGGCATTTATCAAATCTCATCGTAAGCGCAGGAAAGATGAAATCCGTACGACCACTCTCAGACGGTGTACGCCGTTTTCAAGTTGGACTTCAGATGACTGATCACCAACTTGAGCAGCAGTTGTAGCGCCACAACTCATTAACATAACTATGTAGCCTACATAATTTAAAAAAAATGTGTTTACATTGTATATTTTGCCTATAACCGTACTTCTACCTGTTTGAATTGGTGCATCCTTCCTGGGAGCGCTGTGTTAATTTATTACAGTAGGTCAACAACGGCAAGAGACTTCTAATATGTGATTTCAAGTCAAGTCAAGTCAGCTTTTATTGTCATTTGACATGATGTGTGAATAATTGTGCAATATACAGCCGTATTGAAATGTGCCTTCAGTCATGGGATCAATGGACCGACGTCTCTTCATTTTAACAGCTGGGAGTTCAGGCGCACATCAGCCTACAGCCTATAGTAATAATCACCCGGTTGAGTTTCTCCGTTTCGCGCACAACGACTATCCCAATATGGGCTACACGTAATAGTCGACCATTAAGGTGGCAAAAAGGCTATTCCGTCGAAGGACTGGAGCGCAGGAGAGAAGCAGGGCGTACATGAGCGCGAGAAGGACAGCGCACTGGAGGACATGTAAAACTTTACTTCCCCAACAAGTGGTTTGAGCACTGTTTGACGGCCAGTTTCATGTAGGACCATTTTCTTGACATAATTTTAAAAAGTTCCGAAAAATAAAATCAATCTATCATTATCTTCATTATTTCTGCTGTAGTCAATGAAACATTTCATTGTAACCAACATTATTTGGAAATCAATCTCTACCCCTTCCATATTGAGAACCGAAACACTGTTGACAACTGCTGTTGGTTATTTCCACGTGTTATTCTGTTGTCTACCTCGCGTAATATAAAGCCTAATTTCAAGCTGTCAATCAACCAGGGGTCCGTATCTCGAAAGCGTCTTTGCTAACGACGGTAGCAACGTCCTTCGTAAGAGCGACTCAACTCTCTCTCGACAGCGACGCTCACCACTAAATCCAAGGGAATGGTAACACGGTTAGCAACGACAACAATCAAGAAACGGACCCCAGAAACATGGATGTTTTAGCTGGTTTGCGTCTCTCCATGTCGCAAAATCAGGGGTGCGATCCCCTTCCCACCGTTTTAGAGAAGGTGTGATTATTCTAATTATGATGGTTTTCAGACGCTGGATTTATCAACAGCCGCTCGCTCTTACGATGGGATTGGAGAGGTACGCATGTTTAGCCCCTTGCCCTTAAGGGCTATTTTTGAGTGTTTTTGAGGTTTTGCACAATGTCTACTTAAATGGTTCCTGTGCCTGCATACTTTGACCTATCATGAAGTGGCTGGTACCATTTGAAAGTAGAGACTCTGTAGAATCCACAGGAAGTGACAGGAAGATGTTGTGATGTACTGCCAAGGACTTACAGGGGTTTGAACATCTTTTTTTCTGACAGGCGGTTTTAGAAACTCTTGGAAATTACTACATTTCAGCAGTTTAGCTGATACATTTTGCCTTGGAAACAAATTTGATACTTACTCACAGGTCTACAGAAGCTGTTTGTCAAAGGGGATATTTATGACCTATATATGACTTTTCCCAAGACAATTATGTGTGGATATGCACATGCAGTTTGCCATGTGTTTTATTGTAGACCTTTTGATTAGTCAAAATGCACCCCACAAATAAGGTCTCACTGTTCAAGAACAGTTTGAGCTAGAAGCCTCATGATGGTCTCAAATGAAAGCTTACCCCTTGAGGTGTTCTACAGTCATCTGACTTAGTTGGATATGCCTTTTGGGTAGTATTACAGAGATGTTGCTGTACAGTACTGTATGGTACTGTACACTATGTACAGTAAAAACATGGAAAGAAAGGGGCATTCTTGAGCAGATTTGAGATTCCTCTGCCCCTGGGTGTAACACAGAAGAGCTATATGACTCATTTGAAAACCCGGTCTCTAGACTATCTTCCAGTCTTTGAATGGAGTTTCTAGCTCTTGCTTTGAGTGAGCTGCAGTCATTCAAAGCAAATGAGCCAACACAAAGCTGCGTAAAACAGGACCTGCCTACCTCTCTTCTAAAGGCCAATTCATAATTATTGGCGCTGACGGTTGCAGAGCCTGTGCAACCGTCTGTGCGCGACCACACCCCCCGCGCAGAGGCTCTGCAACCGTCGTCGCGCGCCTCAAAAAAATCCTGACTACGCGACAGACGGTTGCGAAGGTCGCAGAGAAAAGGCGCTGTGATTGGTCGTCTCGCTACTTCCTCGTTCTCGTGGCGGCACAGTTCTCCGGTAGTTTACGAGAGCCAAACTGTCAATATTCTGTGGAATACAAACGCTTTCTTTCTAGTCTGTGTTAATAAATGAAGCTACAATGACTGAATTAGTAAGTAACAAACAAACAATACATCAGTTTAGCACTCGTGGCACAATGCCTGCAGTCTGACTACTGTACTGTAGCCTTGTAGCTATGTAGCCAAATGTTGCTAACGACATGAGACCTCGTGCGCAGATCTATAACATCAACAGTGGTTAGCGACCATAAGCAACAGGCGCCGTTGCTGAACTATAATCTGCCCTTAAGGCTTGTATTTCAGGGTAGGAATGTCACAGAGCCACTCCAGTGGTGCCCATGTAATCAGCAGGGTCTGGGGATCATGTGGAATACCATTGATCATATGAAATATATGGAAGTGTAGGCAAAAACAGCACAATTCTTGAGAAAAAAAATGTGATCGTTTTTTTCCACAATAAAGTGGTTTAGTTTGAGTGGAGTTGTACAACTTGTGGTTGAAATAGAGTAAAAAAAGAATACACTTTCATAAACCTTGGATTGTAACAGACATTTTGAGACCATGATGATAAGGATATCTTCATGTTTGGATGTCCTAGGTAGGGAGACATCAGGCGGGGGTGCTTGGGGGGGTCAAATTTGAAAGGTGACATTGTGTAATAAATTGATAATAATGCACATGAAATATGTTCAAATCCCTGTATAGTAGTGCTAGGTGTGTTCCTGAGGTTCTAAGCTTTCCAATGATATATAATGTTCCTGGGTTTATTACACCACCTGGATTTTAAACAATTGCGGAATGAAGATCAAGTTGAAGTTCAAAGTCATTCGGGTCGCCCCCGGGTCGCCTTAAAGGCAACGGGTTAGTAAATCTCACGTGAGTCTCGCCGTACGACGAGAGCTGCGCTCATTTCTGCGATGGTTTCTACGCAAGATTGATACATGAGGCCCAATATTTATATTGCTCCTGGAGTAATATGCTAAAAGCAACACCTAAGGTGTTGCGTCACTAGGAGGACATGGCCTGGTTAGGGCACATCTGCAGTTCAAAATGAATGATTGGAATTGAGTCATCACCTAAGAGCTGCTCATATAGTTTTATACATGTCACTGACTAATTGGGGTCTGATTTTTACTAAATATTTATTCTGTATCTTAAATATTTGCTTGAATATTTGTGACTGTTGATTGCCTGTATAATTTGTAATTAGTCTCAGCTGGGCTTGTTTATTTATTAGCTAAAATAGTAATCAGGCTTGGGCTAGGTGATGTGAATTAGTGAGCAATCCTGCCTTGTTTAGGCAAATCAGCAAAGTAGAGTAATGCAAAATCCCATTTCCACCTGTACCCCTACCTTCCCCTTGCCCAGTGTTTCCCATACATTGAGGAAACTATGGCGCACCGCCATAGTTTAAATTTGGCCGCCATAGTTTCCGAAAATGTTAAAAATATGTATATATATATATATTTTTTTGTTTGTTTGTTTTAAACGATTTCCGTTTTTTTTTAAACGATTAAAAAAAAACGATTTCCTTCGCATTTTCCTCCTGGAGTAAATACATCCTATAGAGAAAACCATGAGTGCTTGAAAGACAGAGGGATTGTTTTACAGTTGTATGATAATGAGTTACAGGCAAGCATTGACACAGCAGAGGAGACATCGGGCTGCATATAGAAATTAATGTGTGTCATTGCATAGACCCCTGCATGAGGGACGAATGAAAAGTGTGTTGCAAACAGAAATGATGCACTGTACTGCATTTCTTTCCTATAAATGACAATGCAGTACTATACATGTCATGGGTAAATGTCCTATAGTTTTTCCATGCGCCAATGTCATACTTTACTTCTGTGGGAAACACTGCCCTTGCCCCTCGTTCCTTCAAATGGAGCAGTAAATGGTTGGGCTTGAAATGGCAACCCCTATGAATTGAAACACCCCTTCAACAATCACGGAATGACACTCTCAGCGTCCAAAACCAACATCTCTATAGTTTAACCAACAATTTACTAGAAAAGGACAACGGTGTTGCACAACCCTCGCAATTCCTTCAAAACTTCCGCATTAGGATGACGTTATTAGCGACCCCCCACGTGCATTTCATGGAGAAAATAACCACATTAGAAAGAATGTTAAACTTAGCATGCAACAATTATTACAACTATAAAACCGTAAATTACGGTGAAAATAGTATTGACATTTTTACCCTTTTGAAATCTCTGTTTGAAGGGATTGAAAGCCCTCACCCTTACCCCTAGCCATCCGATGTACTCCACCAAAACATTTTCGCTCCGCACATCGTCTGGCAAAAGCCTCGAGCTGGGTTCTCTCAGTGTTAAGCCAATCAGCAAACAGCTGAGAGTGCTGACGCAGAACTCACCTACGATGTCCGTTACTGATTGGTTAAGGTAACTGTATTCACACTTTCGTTTGTTATTTGTATGCTTTTGCGACGCTATATCGTAACAGGCATGCTAATAAAGCACAATATGGGTTTTTAATTTGAGTTTTCATTTAAATGGTAGAGTAAGATCAGACCATCTCCCACCCTCCACTGAGACAGATTTCTCATGGCTTTTGCCAGACAGATTGATGGAGTCAACAATCAGCTTTTCGCCCAGGCTACCTTACCCCTACCCCTCTGTCTTAAGGTGAATTTGGACACCCCTACCCCTACATGTGAATGCGGAAAACGGGTATTACGTTTTCTAATAACATAGTTTGCAAATGTCGGGGAAGTAACAGTTTACAGTGTTCAGTTGTTCTTTGTTTGCCTATTGTCACACAATATCCTTACAATGTTGTCTTATGAAAGGTAGCTTAAATATTTATGGCACTGACAGTAGGCCAGCAGTCTTGTTCATCTTATGCTGAACAGGTAGCATTTGTCATGGAAGATCATGCAAAGCAAGACACCTTTTCTTTCCATAGCATCAAGCCTCGCAGCGTTGTTTGCTATAAACAGTGTACACACACACAAATGCTCACTCACATTCACACACACACACAAACACACACCGTCCCCACTGGAGTCTGGATTCCTATTGCACATCCTGTGTGATGGATGGCTGCTGTCAGCGTAAGAAGCAAGTGAGGACAGTACCATCTGTTTCAGGTGTCACTCTTATGATCTTTCTTAATGCTTTGCATATCTAACGTGCATTACGTTTATTGGTAATGAGTAATGACTGTGTGTGTGTGTGTGCATCAGCCTGCTTTGTGAAAGGTCCTATATAAATTACCAGGAAATTTTCAACATCCCTGATGAATCCTGATGAAGAACAACAAGTAAACATACAGATTGACACACACACACACACACACACACAGACCCAGCACCTCTATCTATCGGTTCTCTTTCAGCCTGAATGCTCCAACAGAGATAGAATACTGAACATTCCTGGTGTTTCCGCAGCATGTTTCATTTTTTCAATGTCATATCTCTCTGTCTTTCTCTATCTCTCTCTATGTCTCTGTATTCTCTCTCTCTCCCTCTCTCGCTATCTCTCTCTGTATGGGTCTGCTGTGTGAAACTTCACAGGGGTAGTGCTGTTTTCATTCAACACACACACACACACACACACACACCACAACACTCAGCACGTGGGTGCCAAGGTGTTTTGAGTCCCTACTCATGTGTTATTGATGAGGTCTTAACCTCTGACAAGAGCAGCCATAGCATCAAACAGAGACCATGTCACCATGGAAACAACCTGAACACCAGGGAATAACTGACAAGACAAACAAGGAGGGATTCAACACACACACACACACACACACACACACCTATCCACAACCATGAACAACAAAAAATGACTTTTCACACTCTCATACAAACACTCAGAAATTGTACTGTTTTTTTAACGAAACGTAGTACTACTACTTGTAAAATAGTCTCAACACATATCACATACATGTACTTAGTATGTGTTTTTAATTGTTACCTAAATTTAAAAAAAAGCATGCAATCTCAATATGATGCATTTACAGTATGTTAGCTTCAATATGACAGAAACATGACAGTTCAGGATGCTCAGTGACCAGTTATTACGGTCGTAAAAATGTCCAGCATTGCCATGCCATTATGTAATGGATGCCTTCCCTCCACATTGACATGGACATCCTGCTTATATGCATTAATGGATGTTCATCATTTTTTGTTCTCTCATATTTAAGCTATCTTATGTAAGACATTGAGGAGTAAAGGAGTCTTGAGACTCTGCAGAACTGCAGTTGAGTGATTCTACGAATCGGCTGCGCCTTTAAGTCCATGGATTTTATTTGCCAATTCCACTAACTATTAACTGCATCCAATGATGTTTTGTACATTAGCGCACATTTATCTTTCATATAATACAGAAAATGTAGACATGGCATTATTTCCCTCAGCAAGAATGAATATTTAATACTGGGTTTGGGCGTTTTCATGTTGTCCTGTTTTCCAAATGTCAGATTCAGTCTTCATATTAGCATGTAAAGAAACTTGTTTTGCCCAAGACGATTGCAAATGTTGATTCACAGTAATCATCACAATATGACAAAACTGTCAGAAAGACCGCTGTCCTTTCCATTATACATGAAATTTGCCATTTTGTATGTGTCCACAAAAACTGTGTTAACCGTGTCACGGTCTGAAACCTCCTCAAATAAATGGTTTGGTCTTAGGCCATACGAATAACATCACGTGATGTCATAACCTCTTTGGCAGGATATGGGAAGACTTTTTGGTAAGTTTTGAGCTCCATCCTTCCATAATTTAATCCATTCTTTTTCATGTTCTCATAGCGGGAAAATTGCCTGTCAACTGTGTTATCAACATATTCATAAGAATCTGAATTAGAAATCACATGTAGAAAAAGATAAAGCATACAAATACATGAATTGATTAAGGTGTTGTGGTGGAACTTCTGAGGTCCCCAGTTAGCACAACACCATAAAAATGGCTGAAATGTCAAGCCGTGTTACCGTCAATGGTGTTACGCATCAGCTATGACAGTTGAGGAGGAGTATGTTTTTGCCAATTTATCTCCATATTGACAGACAAACAAACAAAATAATTTGTGTTCTAGGGAGATGGGTTTGTCTGCTCTGTTTTTTCTCCTAAAAAAGTGCCGACTTGTTCCCCTGCACTGTTGAACGTAACACAGTTGAGTAACACGGTTGACTGTGTTTTTGAGCTATTGATCCCTTATGTGTTGGAAAAATCCTATGAACAGACACTAGGAGTTATCTCTGGAGAAGGAAGTCTTGTGTAAGGAGGTTGACTAAATTCAACGCAGCAATAGCAATAGCTAAAGAATGCTAAACGTTGCCCAAACCAAAACAATCCCTAACCTTAACCTGTCAGTGAAGACATGGTTTTACACTTTTACTTTTACCAGTAACAACAAAACTTCCCCAGCAAAAGGGGTTAAAACATGTGGGTTTCAGGATTTGGGTCCCACATGGAGCGAGGGCCCCACCTTGTTGGTGTGCTCCAATAGCAGTGGTCTCACGAAGGCAGATTGGTGCAGTACACACAGAGAGAGAAAGACAGAGACAGAGAGGACCTAAGTAGGTAAACCGATCAAAAATTGTGGGTTCAGTCCAGTCAACCGAACCGACACAGCAGCTCCTGGCACAATTACCAGGCCTGAGAAATAGGAGAAAGATTTGTTCAATGTGAAGAGGGGCAAAGAAATAGGGTAGGAAAACCAATAGGTTTCAAAAGCTGAAAAACAGGCTAAGTGGGGAGTAAGTTATCTTTTCTTTTTCTCACTCACTGAATCCTCTTTTGACAGAGGTCAATTTGGGGAAGAAACAACTGATCACAGCAGACTCAGGAAGCATGAAGCTGGAATGACACTGTTGCATTACGTAACTAGACGTGTATTCAGAGACTGCATGCCTCCGCCAAGGACGATGTTTGATAGAATAAAAATAGGTTGTAACATAGTCAAATGTTCTAAGTCTTTCCACCTTCTTTTTGTGGAGTTGGAAACTGGAATGTCAACATTCGCCCTATCCCGCAATTCAATTTGCGGTCACTAGGGTCGTCTAGATTCCAGGGCTAGCAATGGGCAAGGATCTTAAGAAAACAATCCTGGTTCTGGTTCGTGATCCGAATCACCACCAAAATGTAATCACTTGTTCCTTTGGTCATTTCCAGTACCGTCACAAAGTTTCATCCAAATCCGCTCATTCGTTTTTGAGTAATCCTGCTGACAAACGGACAGACTTGGTAGTTCATAAATCATGAACAGTATTAATCTAATCAGTTTCTTCAACTGCTAGTTACTTCAACTGCTACTTGCTTCCTTACAGTTCTCATTCAACTGTCGACTTCTTTATTTCTCTTGCACAGGGAAATTCAGCCTTGTGACTGAGGATTATCTCCCTGTGGATAGTCTGCACACCATTTATACTTCTCAATGTCATTCACATTTTTCCCTTAAGCTCCCAAAACCCAAAAAAGGCAACTCACAAATGGACAGAGACAGACGCCAGAAAATTGCATAGAATTTACCATGACAGATACAATTTTGGCCGAGACGGTTTTCCCCTGAAGACTGTCGGGCTGTGTGTGTGTGTGTCTGTCTGTCTGTCTGTCTGTCTGTTTCTGTGTGTCTGTGTGTCTTACCTCCAATGACATCAGCCGAGCCACCATGGCGACCCTAGCCGGCTCCGTAACTGAGAGCGACAGTTGCCCCGGTAACCTATCATCAAGCTGTTATTAGGAGAACCAAGGTTTGACACCCAGGGAGCAAATGGCTATTAAACCTCGACTCACATGTCTACCGAAGACACACACGCACGCGCACACATGCACACACACACGGCCATTTGACTTGACTCATATGTCCCCTGAACCTCGTCCCCCATCCTGTCCTCAAGGCCAGAAATAACTGCACTGCACACTTGGCTGTGACATGAGCCGTGTAATTCCTGCAGCATTTCTAGTGCTGTCTTATTTCTTATGTTTTCTTTTTTCAATTATATTGTCTGTGTGTGTGCTGTGCATACCAAATAACTGAGACCGTTTCATTGTTTAAAAAATGCCTCATGCTTTGATGCTGTATGACAAGCCATGTGCAGAGTGTGTTACATCAAACGCAATAAGTGATATCTTGCAGAAATGTATGACAAACTGAAAGGCTCCCAACATGTGTTTTTTCACTTTTTGGGATAACCCAATTGATTTCCGTGCTCCTGTCTCAATTCTCTTGTAGGCACGTGATTGTCTGTATACTCATTCATTCTCTCTAGGTCGTCCTCAGACGAGCCTTCCATTGCTTTCAGTCATCACGATTCTCCATACATCTTTTCAGTTCGCTGGTACTCTGGGCTCCCGCGTCTTTCTTGAGTATGTCCACATATGTTAGTGTGGGACGTCCTCTTAACCAGCACCCTCGTGATGGTTCCTACACCACCAGTTTACTGGCTGACAGTTATTGGTGCCTTTGGCAATGTCCTGCAAGTCTCATTCTTCTTACAGCAATCTTCTCACTCACCCTTGGTATTCCCTCATACAGGGATTCATTGCTGGAATAAGAGTCACTGCCCTTCAAGAACAATGCAATGACAAGTCTCCCCTGGCTCGTCATAACCAAGAGTAACCAAGATAGACCAGTGTTCTGAAAAGAGGACACATTAAATCAGAAAAGGATTTATTTGAAAGGGAGTAAGGGGGACAACTGTATAATTACCATGAACTCAATTGTGTAGAATATAAGATAGAACGTACGTAGGTCTGAAACAAGTATGTTAGCAATATCACTCTGTCACTAGGACTTTCCCTGCAGGCATGCACACACACACACACGAACCCATGCACACGCGCACACAGACACAGACACACACACACACACACACACACACACACACAGACATGAACACATGCTTAAGTACGCCCTATCTATTTGTGAGTGTGTATGTGTTTTTGAAAGAGAGATTGAAGGCTAAATAGGGGGAAAATATGTAATTGTAGAAAAAAGATGTAATGTAATCATTCAGTGTCACTTTTTGAGAGGATCATATCACCATATCACTATGCAAAGGCCTCATTTCTGCCTTTGGGGATCATTCTCCTACTCTTTCTTCGTCTAATTCTCTCCATCCCTTTTCTTTCTATCTAAATTCTTTTTCCTTTTCAGTAGTTGTAACCATTTTTTCATTTAAAGATTAATTTGTATTTTAGTTTAGTATTTCTATGAAAATATATCAAAAATCAACAATCGACCATCTTTCTTCTTACTTAATGTGGGTAAGGTTAGAGCTGAATGAACACATTCTAAGGCAAAACGAGGGTCCTAGCTTTTAAATGCAACTCATTTCATGTTTGTATGTGCTTCGGAGGCTGAGATATTTAGGATTTAATAGACAGAGGGCACCCTTTTGCAAAAAAGAGGGCTTAGGACAAAATGGGTCAATATAGCCTTTTCAAATTACTTCTGTTGTGCATGAACAAGGTGAACAGCTCTTGAATACACTTTGCCACAGGGCTCATAGCCCAAGGTCATTTACTCCAAGAGAATACATTCTGTCCTATGGGGCACCTAAGTCACGCCCTCTACTTCCTGGTTCATGGGGCAGGGGGAGTCAAAAAATAATTACTGGGCTTGAAAATGAGTGGTTTTTTGACACCAATCCAGACCTTGGACCTCCACCTATGCACCACAAATCCAAAAATCACTAATTTTCAAGCCCATTAAACATTTTTTCACTCCCTCTGCCCCATGAACCAGGAAGTAGAGGGCGTGACTTAGGTGCCCCATACCCCAGAGCATTATTGTCCAACTACTTGTCAAATTCACCATGCTAGAGAGGTGAAACATCTAATGCAGGGGTTTTCAAACAGTGGCCTGTGTTTCACTGGTGGTGTATGGTAATATTGCTGGTGGTCCATGAGCTGCAGGTTAAAGTGATACTGTCCCATTTTTGAGCATGTCGCTAAGCTAATGAAAGTCAATGGATCTGTGTAGCATGCTACAATGCTACACAGATCCATTGACTTTCACTAGCTTAGCGACATATTCCCTCTTTTAACTTGTCTTACAGCAAGACAACGCTTAACATGAAAAATAAGACACTTTACCACCTTTATAAACCCCAGCCAACGATTTTAACTGTATTAAGCTCCAAAATAGTGGCATACCCCTTTAAAGAACTCTCTTATCTCACCGATTGAGATGAGTTGAGAGAGCATCTTAAGCCCTCCAGTTGAAATTGAACACAGTGCCCAACCCCTCCCTTGTTTTCAGAAGCAGGAGGAGTATGTTGTTTTCTCAGTTAACTTTTATGCTGATGCCTTATTTCCTCCAGTGTTCTTCTGTCCATCAATATGTCTTGTTTGTTTGCTAGCAAAACAACTTGGAAAAAAGGCAGGAATGTGTCACCTTTCGGGGAAATCAGGTCACCACAAAACAGTCTGAACATTAGTGTGGAAAAACCCATTTACAAACTGCTCTAGTCATAGAAAGGCAAGAGAAAACATGTTTGTTTTTGTTGCCCATGTCATACACAAATGCAGTTCACAAAAAGCCACAAAAAGCACAAGAAACAAGCAGATGATTTTGAAGTTAAAGCATAAAAATGAATGGGTAAAAGGGGGGAAGGGTTCAACCATTATTTCCATTTTATACATAAACAATGTTCAGTGATGTAGGTAAAACTCCCTCCCATCATTAACAAATCCAACTGGATCACTGCTAACAGTTTTTAACAGCCTGTTGTACAAAGTTTGATATGAAGGGAATGAATTTGTCGCTACAGCAAGGGACATTGTACTGTACTGTATTCTTGCCATTTGCTCCATGGTGCTCTGTCGTGCTTTCAGCACCACCAATACTGGACAGCTCCCTTTCCTGTCTGGCTGCACCAGATGTTGTGATTGTGATGTGCTCGCTCTCTTCGCTTAGGAGTTCAGCACCACACATAGAGGACAGCTAAATCCCCCTTTAGGCAGACCTAGGCAGACCTGAGGACTGTTCTATTCAATGCTAGGAGCATTATGACACGCCCCTTTAGGCAGACCGGAACCTGGTCACATTAGGTGCCCATAGAAACCTATTATGTTGGCATATCTCTATACTTAAAGAATCTCTGACTGTACTGTGGTGCCTCCCTCCTTTTCTTTACTATGCTTTGCTTGTCTCACTTACGGTCTCCATCCTTCTCACCTCTCTCTTTCCATCCATCTCTTTCTCTATCCGTCATTCCTCTTTTGCCATTCCTTATGATATTAAGCGCTTCCACTCAGCTGTGAACACCTTGGCACGTATTGTTTTAATTACACAGCAAAGAAGTAGAGTAGCATGATGTGTACACACACACGCCACATGTATCGTTTTAATTACAAGGCAGGGAGAGCAATGTAGCATGACGCAAATGAGAGGTGAGACCTGGAGACGCCATGATGATAGCTGCCAAAAATAAACACAGCAATCCAGAATAGCAGGAAAGTAAACAAATTTATTTCACGGCCTTGGGCACAGTATGGGGTAGTCAGAGAGAGAGAGAGAGAGAGGCGCAGAAACGGGGTGATAGACCAGAGAAGAAAGAGGAAAGAGAAAGAGAGTGTGCACAGAGAGAGTGAGAAAGATAAAAAAAGACAGATACAGAAGGGGAGAGAACAACGCAAGTCATAGAGAGGGTGGAGGGTAGAGGAAAAGGGGGAAAAAGAGTGTGGGATGGAGAGGAAAAAAGCCATGAGTACTGTACCCCCAATGTGCGTGCGTTCGTGTGTGTGTGTGTGTGTGTGTGTGTGTGTGTGATTGTGTGCGCGCATGCGTGTGAAAAAGACTTTTGGAGTTGAGCCATTGTGTGATACTTGGGCCCTGCTGGCTGCGGCATCAGTGTGTAATAACATGCTGCCCAGTAGAGGATGATCCGGCACTCTGAGTCTCTGAGACAACTTGCTGAAATACCAAGCAAATGCCAACTATGCCGTGAGCCACTGCATCTTGTGATACCTGTTTACTGTGTGTTGTTTTTCATCAGGTTAGGGGCACTGCATCAAGAATGTAGGGAATACAAATGAGACATGGACACTTAAAGGGACACTGTGCAGCAAATGGTCTGGAAATAAACAACTGAAAATCTCACACAGTGTCCCTTTAATGGTGTTTTTTTCTTATTTCTATTATTATCTCTCACTCTCTCTCTCTCTCTCGTGTTGAGGCTCTCTGATTCTATACAGATGTTCAGATGAAAGCAACAGTCTTGTCAGTCAATCCAAAGTCACACAGTCAATATGTCAGTCAGTCAGTCAACCAGTGAGTCCCACTACAGTATACCAGCAGGCTGCAATTGAGCTCCACTTGAAGTGGTGTTGAAGCCGTCTCGCCCCCGTCTATTTCCTTCTACCTCCCACTCCCCTGCTGTTAGGAAATGACTGTAATCTTCCTGCTCTTCCTTTAGTGAGACATGCTGTCTGGCAGACAGTAGCAGGACCGAGACCAGCTCTACATGCAGGGTTGCCCAGTGGTGTAGTCTACTTTTTTGTGGTGGGTATACTGTATATATTTGTGCCATTCAAAATAATGGATCAATCAATTTTAAGTGGGTATACTGAAATCCCTGAAATGTATAAGTGGGTATACTCCGTATACCCGCGTTTACGCAGACTAACCCACTGGGGTTGCCAGATGAGACTGATGATTTCTAGCCCAAAATATGCTCAAAACCGCCTGGAAGCGGAATCCACTAAATCCGGAATCCACTAAATCTATTGATTTCTATGGCCATAAATCGGCAGAAAAACCCTGGGAAACCCAGTGTCGGCGCTATGGGGGGGCATTTGTAGGCAGTGCCCCCCCTAGTAGCCACTGGTGCCCCAGCACCCAACACAGGACAAAAGAAATATATAACACTTTTAAAACCATTGCATTATGACTGTTCAATTTTAATATCCTTCACTGCTGCGTATTTTGACGGCCTATAAAAGTACAGTGTAATCCTGGACACATATCGCGTCTGTGCTGAATGCGGTGTCCACCTTGCACTTAACCCTATCCAGACCGGGCTTTTTTGGCATTCCTGGGACCGGGGGGGGGGCTCTTTTGACCCCCCCCTCATAACTTAGGAACCGAATGCCGTATGACCACCAAACTTGGAGGGGATGATCTTCAGCCAAAGATCTATGAATGACATCAGTTTGGTGTCATTATTGGATATTATGACATCGTTATGACGTCATTTCCTGTTTGTATTGCCCAAAATGTCACCTTCATGTATTTTCCATCTAACTTGGGAAATGCACATCAATTTTGGTTATTATTTGCTTCAGACCACTTCAAATGTTCACAAGGGTGTCTGATGCTGATGAAAATGTAAAAAAATATGAAAAGTGATGATGATGAGACTTAGATCAGTGATTTTTGGTCAGGCGTACCTGTCAGAAAACCGTTGCCATGGCAACAACAAAAATGATAAACCTAATCTTTTGGTATCACGTTGTAGCCAACTTCAATTTAAGAAAAGTCACAAAGTTTCGTAGTCATAGCTTTAGTCATTCAGGAGTTATACGACATCAAAGTTGGTGCGGGCACTTTTAGCCCCCCCCCGGTCTGGATAGGGTTAACAGTCTTTCTTACAGACATATTGGTGTATTGGTAGGGAGTATTGGTGTTTTCCACAGTAGTAGCGCGATCAGCCTATGCAGTAGATAGAACTAAACGTGACTGCCGCCAGTTCTATGTGGTGAACTTGACTCGAACCTGGTAAATGGCAGTGCCCCCCTGTTGTTTACCTACGCCCCCCCAAGAGATATGCGCTGGAGCCGACTCTGGGGAAACCTCCTAATCTGGCAACACTGTCTACATGGCAAAGTTATTTTTTCTGTGTTTTTCCTTTTTTCCAAATATTTGAAAAAAAAGAACAGAATAGTTTTTGAAATAATATAGGCCTATGATTCCATTGATGCTGTGTTTTTGAAAAGAAAATTGCATGACACTGAGGGTGGTTGGGTCAGGCGTCATTAGGAGTTTTTGGAAACGACAAAAAATATCAACCTGTGAACTATTGGAGCAAAATCTTGTTCTTGCTCTTCTACAGGAGAAAAAAATGGACTTTCTCTTCGTCTGATGAAAAATCTTATTTCATATTTTATTACAACCAGAATATGGTAAAACGATATGAGAGGAGGACCAGACAAAAAAAAACCCTGAGAGATGGCCTAACTTAAAAAAAATAAGACACATCAGACGCAGTCAGGAAAAAGAAAAATGATGCTGAAAGAAACAAAAAAAAAAACAGACAAAGGCAGGCCGACTGGATCAGTACTGTGGATAAAATGGGTCCCACCAAAAAGAAAGAAAAATTGAAAATAGAAAAGGCAAGGCAAGGCAAGGCAGAGAACAAAAGGGCAGGCTGTACTGGCTGGCCTGGTCCTGTCTTGTCTGCTGATGTTTTATAGATGACATGGAGAGCACGGCTGGCCATTCATCATCACTGGGACATTGTCCCTCTGCACTGCAGCTGCCACTGGAGAAGGCGGAGGAGGAGGAGGAGGAAAAAGAAGAGAAGGATGGAAAGGAAGATTGGATGAGGATAATGATGAGCAAGAGGAAGGGGAGAATGAAGATGAGAAGAAAGAAGAGGATAGTCATGGACAAGAGGAGGAGGAGGAAGAGGAGGAGAAAGATGATGGTGGTGACAAATATAAAGAGGAGGACGATGTTACTGAAATGATGAAGAAGACTATGATAGGGAGAGGAGGGAATAAGAGCTGGCTCAAGAGGAAGAGGAGGATGTTACATTTTTGGAAATAAGCTTATTTTACACCTTCCCTTGAGTTAAATAGTAGGGCTTTAACGTTCTCCTGTACTTTCAACCGATCTCTGAGTATGGCAGTGCAAATTTTACATCCATGCTAGCAGCTAACGTTGAGTCCTATGAGACCAGCTGGCGGCTAACTGGTCTCATAGGAGTCCATGTTAACTGCTAGCTTGGAGGTAAGATTTGCACTGCCGTACTCAGAGAACGGTTGAAAGTACAGCAGAATGGTAAAACCCTACTATTTAACTCAAGGGAAGGTGTAAAATAAGCTTATTTCCAAAAATGGGACAGTATCACTTTAGTGGCGAGGAAGTTGATAAGGAATGGAAAGAATAAGAGCAGCAGGAGGAAAAGGGATGTTAATAATGATCAAGGGCATGGGGAGTAAGAGCAGGAGCAGGAAAGAAGAGGAGGATGTTAATGGTGAGGAAGATGATGAAGGGGACTGGGAATAACAGCAGGAGGAGGAGAGGCGAAGAGGATGGTAATGGAGACGAAGATGATTAGGAAGATAGGGGGAACAGGAGGAAGAGGAGGAGGATGTTAATGGTGAGGATGAAGGGGTGGGGGAATAAGAGCAGGGGGAAGAAGATGATGAGGAAGAGTAGCGGCAGGAGGAGGAGGAAGATGATGATGAGAGGGAGGAATAAGATCTGGAGGTGAGAGGAGCTGTTGACAAAGATGATGAGGAAGAGAGGGGGAATCAGAGCAAGAGGAGGAAGATATCAATGGTGAAGAAGAGGATGATGAGGAAGAGGAGCAGGAGGAAGAGGAGCCCTGACAGCTGCCCTGATGACTGGGGCCAGCAGGATGAATGGCAGTCCAGTCCACACAACCCTGTACTGGGAGGAAATAATGAAGGACTGAGAAGGAGAGAAAAGCAGAGAGAAAAGAAACACAGAAGAAGACAAAGAAGAAGGAATAGAAAAAAAGAGTGAAAGTTCAAGTAGACATTGGAATGGCAACTGCATAATGACGAGAGGCCTCATTCCTTATTTATTTCATGTTCCTATCAAAGTTAGAGAGTGGTGATTGTTCTGGTGGATAATGGATAAGCTGCTTCAACACACTACACTTGATACTTATTTTATTTCATTCATTCATATGGACCATGTAGAATTTTAAACATACAGTATGTGGAAGTATTATGCACTGTATGTATGATAGCAGAGTTAGCCTCAGGCCAATTTACATATACCGTATGTGGTTCCTCCTCTCTCTCCTCTCTTAGCGCATTCAGACCGACTGAGAACCGTGCTGGAGCCCGTTCCCGCACCTAATCGCGAACCAGCCGTCGTGTTCACGCCACAGATATACAGATATTTGCATTCTCGAACCGGAAAATTGGTTCGCAATGCGAACCGCAAAATACTAGGTTTTTCTCTGCGAACCGTGACGACAGCGTGGTCGTCAGCTGGTTCATCCAGGTAACACAGTCACGTGCTGAAAAAGTTCAGAGCCCGGTATGAACACTGGCGGTTCGCAGACAAACACTTTAGTGCCGAACATAACTGGTGCGAGCACCGACACCGGCTCCGTTCTGGTCGTCCTGTAAGCCATATCTGAGCCAAGTATGAACTGTAGTTCCTGGGTTGAAGTCGTCTGCGTGCTCTGGTGAGGGATGTAGTATGAAGTTGTATTTTCTAGTACTTTGCTTTACTATTCCATTCAGAATGTGCACCCCTTACTGCACCCCCTAAATTTAATGGATAGATACAGTAGCTGTGCACCACCAATTAATATGGCAAAGCTAAAATAACTTGGCAAGAAGAAACCGTACGAGCCACTTGCAAATACAGTCCTTGCCCGTGTGGGTTTAGGCAGTGGTGTAGTCTACGTAGAACGCAGGTATACGGAGTATACTCACTTCAAAATTTTAGGGATTTCAGTATACCCACTTCAAATTGATTGATCCATTATTTGGAATAGCACAAATATATACAGTATACCCGATTCAAAAAATGCTCAAATATACAGTATACCCACTTCAAAAAAGGAGACTACACCACTGGGTTTAGGTGCCTTGCCCAAGGGCACTTCAGCCATGGAGGGAGATGTAGAGAGGTCAGGGGGGATTCAAACCTGCAACTCTGTGATATTCAGTCCAACTCCACAACTATTAGGCCAAGGTTGCCTCCCTAAACTCAACTACTCACTGACCATTTCTGGTTGATAGAGATAGCCAACAGTTAACTCACAGCGTGTTCATCTTCTAATGAGTCCCACCACCTTCAGTGTAGCTGGTTATCACATAATTGCATCAGCCTTCGTGTTGTGTTTGTGGCTCATATTTGGCAATGCCAAAAAAAAGTCCACCAACTTGTCACTGCAATCGCCAACTGTCATTTAAAATTAATGACAGCGTGGCACTATGGCCTAGTCCCATGTAAGGCAGCCAGAATGACAAACAGAAAGGCACACAGGCATACAGGCATACATCATCTTGCAGCCAGGCAGTCTGGAAAGCAGGCAGACAGACAGATTTTTAAAATATATTTTCCCAAAGGGTGACAGATTTTTTTTCTTCGCCAAGACTCAATCAACACCCAAATAAGGTGTGTGTGTGTGTGTGTGTGTGTGTGTGTGTGTGTGTGTGTGTGTGTGTGTGTGTGTGTGTGTGTGTGTGTGTGTGTGTGTGTGTGTGTGTGTGTCTGGATCATGACCATGGACCACAGGCCGCGAATATGATGGTTAATCTTAGCCTTACTATTTCATATCTGCTGCACTAATTAAAAGTGTGTGTGTGTGTGTGTGTGTGTGTGTGTGTGTGTGTGTGTGTGTGTGTGTGTGTGGGGGGGGGGGGGGGTGGGGGGGGGGGGGGTATTTTGGGACTCTCTTCAAAATGATGAAACACAAACCGCTTTGCCCCCAAAATTGGGGCATGCTACATTGAAATTGACTAAAAAAATGCAATACTGCACACACATTTATTACAAAATAGTAAAACTGCTGGATACTGTAATATTGGAATTATTATTATTATTATTAGTAGTAGTAGTAGTAGTAGTAGTAGTAGTAGTAGTATTTCATTATGAAGGGGGGCTCCAGCAGCAGCAGCAGCGACCCAGACTCTTTCTAAGTATGCACCTATCTTTGCATCAGAAGGACTCATGGAGAGAGACAGGTAGACATCACAACACTGACATGTCAAAGGAGGCAGCAGTGACAGAGGGAGCTGATGTCACGCATGAAGGAAGACAGACAGCCAATCAGCAGACAGACAGGCAGAGAGCTGTCACGCCACTGACGCCAAAGGAGGCCATGGTGACAGAGATAAAGAGTTTGCCAGCGTCATTACCCTGCATGGCTGTTCAGAGGCACGGTCTGAAAGTGTGTGTGTGTAAGTGTGTGAATATGCGTGCATGTGTGTGTGTGTGTGTGTGTCTGTCTGTCTGTGTTTGTGTGCTTGTGTCTGGCTGCCAGTGTCATTACCAAGCATGGCTGCTCAAGGGTAGTTTAAAATTGTGTGTGTGTGTGTGTGTGTGTGTGTGTGTGTGTGTGTGTGTGTGTGTGTGTGTGTGTGTGTGTGTGTGTGTGTGTGTGTGTGTGTGTTTGTGTGTGTGTGTGCTTGTGTGTCTGGCTGCCAGTGTCATTACCAAGCATGGCTGCTCAAGGGTACGGTTTTAAAGTCTGTGTGTGTGTGTGTGTGTGTGTGTGTGTGTGTGTGTGTGTGTGTGTGTGTGTGTGTGTGTGTGTGTGTGTGTGTGTGTGTGTGTGTGTGTGTGTGTGTGTGTGTGTGCTTGTGTGTCTGGCTGCCAGCGTCATTACCATGCACAGCTGCTCAGAGGTACAGTTTTAAAGTGTGTGTGTGTGTGCGTGTGTGTGTGTGTTTGCTTGCATGTGTTTGTGTATGTCTGTGTGTGTGTGCTGTGTGCGTGCATGCGGGTGTGTGTGTGTGTGTTTGCTTGCATGTGTTTGTGTATGTCTGTGTGTGTGTGCTGTGTGCGTGCATGCGGGTGTGTGTGGCTGTACAAGCGCAGGTTTTAAGTCTGAGCCACGGTGCCAGCCAGCCAGTCATCCACCCAGCCATGTACGGTATGTTGCATGAGGATTGCATAAGTCCCTCAGCTGTGTGGCACTAACAGACTCCCTGTTCCTCTCTGTAATAGACTTCCTGCTCCAGCTGTGGGAGGCCGATAATGGCTCATTGTGGAGCAAAACTGGGTCCTTAAACTGGGATCCTGGGAAGAGAGAGAGAGAGAGAGAGAGCAAAAGAGATAGAGAGAGAGAGAGAGAGAGAGAAAGTGAGAGTCTGTGTGTCGCTCTGTAGGCCATTTTCCATTGCCCGTTTCCACCCGGTACTGCTCCACACTGCACAACTCGGCTGCCGTTTATGGGGCACCTAACCGCAGAGATACACCAGCGGCGACGCGACTCAAGAGACAGAGTGTAGCAGCAAGCGATACGAGAGACTGAGGAGACTAGAGTATGTCCGTACAGGCAGAAGGCAAAGCATTCAAGCATTCCCATTGGCTGTGGTCACTGACCTCTATACAGTCATTGGCTGTCGCGGCTTGTCGCCGAACCGCGTCATAAAAAGTTGAAAAGATTTCAACTTCAAATTGTCGCGCTCGTCGCGCAAATCGCTCTAGTCTCCAGAATCTCTTTTGTCTCTCGACTCAATACAAAGTCAATTACTTCCGTCGCTCGACTCGCTCAGATCGCCGCTGGTGTATCTCTGCGGTAAGTCTCCACCCCTTCCGGGCGTCTCGTGGGGCTGGGAACGCAAAAACTTTTGACTGGGCTGTAATGGACTGATCAAAGCTATTTTCCGATCCACCTCGCATTTCCCCGTCAATCACACATATGCTGTGCCTCAGAATTAATAACAACCAATGGTGTGCTTGTTGACTTCACTTGGCAAGCGATTTTTGAGTTGTGTGTGTGCAAAAATATGTAATTATTTGGACTACACAACAGACGTCGCATGTCCGACGTGCAGCCACTTAAGCCACAGTGCAGCGGTAGGGTTGGCTGTGCCTCGGTTCACGTCAGATATGCGAGGCGCATGTGTAGTCTCTAACACAGTTTTGCACAAAAGCTAAAATAACGTTTCTTGCGTGTCGAAAATGAGTGGTCTTACGACGCAAATCCAAACCTTTCAAATTCACTGTCACCATATGTGAAATCCGGAGCACATGCCAAACGGGATGAGGATTTAGCTTGACTCGCTCCATTAACTCTCATTCAAAATTTTGAGAGCTCCAGCCCCATGGATCGGAAGTAGAAGGGCGTGACTTAGGTGCCCCATTGTGTTTCGATTAGTCAAGTGGCACGGCACAGCTCAAAGACGACTCGTTTTTTGAAGTGAGCACTATTGCTGCCTACTACCCAGAATGACGTGTGCCAGCTTGCCCTTACTGGTTAATTAAAAAAAAAAAAACATTCATGGCCATCATGTGATCAACTACCTTATGCCTCTTTTCCACTGCCGGTTTTCTTGTAGGCCTACAGCTCAACAAAGCGTGATGTCGGCCGTCACTTTAACACTTTGATATTAGAATAGACAGAAATCAACATTCTAGTATACAAATATAATGTTGCTCAAACCAAGTATAGCTCCAAGTCTAACCATACTCCGGGTAACACCGTTTGGATTAGAAACACAAACCAGGCTGAGTTAACATCACCATTCAGCTCAACACAACACAGCACAACACAGCCGGGTTGTATGTGGAAAATATATCTTATATATACTTTATATCTACTGTATGTTTGTGTTCCAGTAGGACATGCTCCTTATTAGGGGTGTAAATCACAGCCTTCATGATGATACGACACGGTTTCGATTTCTTAAATCAGGGATTCGATTTTGTTTTCGATACTTAAGAATTCCCCACGATACGATGCGATTCGGCTCGATTCGATTTTTTCCAATTACTTTTCCACTACTATTGTGTTATGGAGCTAGGGCATTGCACAGGGGCCAGCGATTCGATTATTTTCGATTCTTAAGAATGCTCCACGATACGATGCGATTCGATTAAATCGCGGGCCGATACTTCCGATACATCAATACATTTCGATTTTATTTACATCCCTACTCCTTATACAGTATTTGCATGCTCTGTCAAAGCAGACCTCTCATTGAAATATATTACAACAAGAATACTTTCCATGGATGATTTCTCTGCCTTTATTTATCTATCCTTAACTTTTATCCGTTTCCTTTTTTCTTACCCTGTATACGGTATTTTTTCCTTCTTCACTGAAGTAAGGAAATGAAAGAGAATAGAGTTCTCAAAGTCATCCGTGTTGGTTGTATAAAGCTTTTGGGAAACATATTTCTCTGATTCGCTGCTACATGCAGACCATAATAAGTCTGATGTTTCCATGGTTGTGCTTGCACAGCGTATAGCTCGCTTGGCAAGCGGACCCCCTGAGGAATAGAAGCAGAAAGTTTCTCTCGGTGTGTGTGTGTGTGTGTGTGTGAGTGTGTGAGAGAGATAGATAGAGAGAGAGTGTGTGTGTGTGTGTGTGTGTATGTGTGTGTGTGTGTGTGTGTGTGTGTGTGTGTGTGTGTGCGCGCACTGCACAGAATACATATTACAGCATGGACCACTGATCCCCATGGCCTTTGCTCAGCACAGACTGTGCATTCCTTGGTTCATTCATTTGTTCTCTTTTCTCTCTCTCTCTCTTTTGACCTCTCCCCCTTCCTCAAACTTTCTCCAAATTATCTCATGTTTTCCCTCTCTGAAAATATCTTCATAGAAGTACTGCAATACTTGCACGCACACACATGCACACACACAGACAGACTTTTAAACAACTCATGGCTTACAAGAAGCTCTTTCTGTGTCTCCTCCTCCAGTTTGCTGTTTCACTCCTGCTATTACTGTGCTTAACCTTCCTTTTACTTTTACTTCCTTATATTTCAGAATCAGTTTAAATCAGCTAATTGGCTCTTAAAGGAACTTTCCTGCCAAAGAAAAAGTTCACCAACGTAGAGCGCTGCCTTTAAAATGCTCCCAACTCCCTGTTTAGTATAGGGTTGGCAAGTGTGACGTCACGGATCCAAATCCCCAGCTCCCAATGTATACTGTAATGATAACAGCCAATGTTCACGGTTGGATTGTAAAACGCCTGCTAAGGTTACGAAGACACGGAACACATCGTTGAAAAGACGAAACCACGCGGATTCATCTGCATTTTAAAGTAAGTCGATCAGACCTGTATATCTCATTCAATAAACTCCATGAAAGTGCGACCAGCAAAAAGGACCCAGTGCTGTTTGTGCTAACGTTAGCCGCCGGCGGGAACATAAACAGAAATTCTAAACACAGTGAACGTTAACGACAGGTAATATCTAGTGATTGCTATACGAAAATGTCTACTGCTAAGGAGCCAGTCACATTTTTCACCGTGACTTCGTATTTCGCCAGCCATCCGAAGTCAGTTAAAAAGGGACTGAACTCCTACAACTCAAATAGAGTGATTAGTGTCAATGTTATGTCAGGTGGCAGCTTGAAAGGAAAAGTGCAGGCGTCTATGAAGAAAAAAGAATATGAGGTGGAGGTGAGGCGAAACATTAGCTAAATATGTGGGTGTCGACTTGAAAACCGATATAACTGTTGACGTTTACTATGTGAAATATGTTCAATCTATGTCAGTTAAGCAACATGGTTTGTTATCGGTGAGAAATGGTTGTCTATCCACAGAGTGCTAGTTGGTACAGTGGCGCTATCTAGTGGTCGTCTAAACTTAAATATCAAAGTGCTCAAGCTGTTCCCTCAGCGGCGATTTATGTTATGTTATGTTCTTGTATGCCTACGACCATGGCTCTATTTTTTTTTATCACCTGCCAAAATGTTGAAAGTATGTTATTCTTGCCATAGCCTACACACACTCACTGATGGGTAAAAATGGCTGGTACGTTTTTCCAGCCAAAGTGACTTTTCACCAGCATTTGGCTGGTGTTAATTTAGAGCCTGGCTTTGGACTAAGAAAAGTTGTGTTCATCTAGGTGCATGTAGAGGATCAGGAGGTGACGGACAGCAGGTGTACATGTGCTGTTGGTCTAGCCAAGTGCCACCACATTGCAGCCCTCCTCATTTGGGCGGAGAAGAACATGACCCGGACGGATGTGGAGTGTGTGTGGAGAAGGCCTACAGCACCCAAAACAGAGGACGTTGTGGCCAAGAGGCTGTCTGTGATGGCACCTTCGACATCAAAAGGTTAGTAGCCCAGCCTACTTGGAATAATGACTCACAACCACAAAATATTTATCACCAGTTATCCATGCTTTCTGCTTTGATGTTGAACCTACATTTTCTTTAAATTGAATTATATTTTATGCATTTATTTCAGCTGGAATTAAGCGCCCAGTGACCGAAGAAGACAAAGGCTGGACAAGGCAGTCTTTGGCGCAATTTGGGCGTTTCACAGGTCTGGGCTTTATTTTAGCCCCAGAAATACATCAGGTATGCTTTCTGTTTTTTATATTTTTGATGTATTGTTATAATCATCCCAAGGTCTATACATTCTCTCGACTAGGAGTGTCGTGATAACCAAAATACCTGACAATGACAATAATAATCTAACACTTGGAAATCCAAAATAATACTGTACGATAGGCTACCAGATTACTGAGGCCTACTGTACACAGTTAGCATTTACAACTTCTCATGTCAAAGCTGCAATCGTAGTGAATAGCTGAACAAATTCATTTCTACAATGACAAATCCACACTGACTATTTCCTCATCACTTCAGAATGACGGCCAAACCAGAGGGCACAAACACTCCTTGCATTTATTTTAGATATACTTTTTGCCTGTGCTGTGTAACCAACATATATTTGTGTGCCATATTGTTCTATGCATAAGTCTGTTTTTTCCCTTGATAATTGTTGGGGCAGGAATTTGACCCATCCCTACCAGAGAAACTATTTGATGGGATACTGGCCAGTCAGGAGTACAGCGATGCTCAAGACAAAGAGGACTTCATCATGACGTCTCTTGCTGTCAGCCAGCAACAAAAAGAAGCCATCGAGAGGGCCACAGTTGGGCAGACGAGCAATGCATTATGGTAAGTACACATGGGCAACACAGCGCCAATGTTGGAGGATGTTTATTCAGTTATTTGATATTGTAGAAAAAGCTGCTCACAGACATGAGACTCAATTCATTTTGAAATGGTAACTTTTTGACTTTAAACACAAACAAATAATGTAAATGTAATCGACACTTGTACAATTATTCTGCTTGGGTCAGAAAGTTGCCATTTGGATTGACATGAGTTTTGTGTCGTATTTCCTTAATCATCTATGTGTCAACTAAAATGGCTTTCTCTGTAACAGGGCAGCATATCGCAAGAAGAGGATCACAGCGAGCAACTTTGGTTTGGTTTTGTCTGCAGTCAGAAGACAGTCTTTCCCACCTTCATTGTTCAAGACACTGCTGGGAGAATACAACCCCAAACAAGGAGCTCGTGTGAGTAGCGAACACACCGTGTAATTTTTTAGCCATTTACTAGGCTACCATTTACTAGGCTACTTTGCTATTTATTTGCTTTTGATTCTTACACTTGTGTTTCATTCTCTGTCCCCAGGCATGTGATTGGGGAATCGTGCACGAGAAAGAGGCCAAAAAGAAGTTCATGGAACAAAGTGGGGAGACCATCCTGGAGAAGGGACTGTTCCTGTCTGACAGTGGGCTGCTTGGGGCCTCCCCAGATGGACTTCTACTGTCCAGCAATTACCTTGTGGAGGTGAAATGCCCATATTCTGCCAGAGAGAAAACAATCGCTCAGGCAGCAGAGGCAAAGGACTTTTACCTGTACGTGGACCAAGTCACCGGGCTATTTAGGTTGAAGAACACCCACAACTACTGGCATCAGATTCAGGGCAACCTGCACCTGACAGAGGCTACCACCTGTCATCTAGTTGTATGGACAACTCAGGACATGGCCATTGTAGAGATTAAAAAAGACCCAGCCTGGGTCAGCAATCTTAAGGTCCTGGAAAATTTTTACAAGGACCATTTTCTGCCCCGTGCTCTCTTCAATAACAAATAAATGTTAACTTATTGAACTTATTTACTGATATGTGTCATATTTTTTTACACATTCTGAAATCAGGGGTCATGAAAGTCAGCATCGAATTTACACTGGACACAACATGTGTCTTTAGGAAGTTGTCTCATCTCGCATCTAGCCTTACAAAGGGAATGTCCAAGTACTTGCAAGGTAATGAAAGAACCGCACACCGTGAGCTCCCATTTACTCTTTTATTTACTCTTCTCCCATTTACTCTTACTATTTTTTTATTCCAGTGATGTTTCGGAATAAAAATGGTGTAAATGGGAGCTTATCAGTGTGCAGTTCTTTCATTACCTTACAAGTACTTCACATTTTGAACCTGCACCCAACCAACAAAAAAGAATGTGGATGTGTGTGAGATTGGACTTGAATGCCCAAGTACTTAACACTGTTCTATGCTCCAAAATACTTCATGGTACATTAACTGAATTATTTCCTTAAAGTTATCTTGTTTTGTCCAACACCTGCGCCGCTGGAATGCCCAAGTACTTATCTTAGATATTCATTCTACATTAAACAATATTACTGTGTGAATATAATGCAAAAGACAAACACAAATTAAGACATACTATAACATTTATTTATATACAATATTATGATAACTGATTATTTATGATGACTGGTAAGATCAGACATCTACTTCCCTCAGGATGGGTGTCTGTAAGTTCATCAAGCACACACACACTTTCCAGATCTTGTTTCCATGTTTCTTGTACTGATGTGGGATCTCTTTTAAAATCCGAAATGTTTTCAGGCGCTGAATAGAACGTTCCACATGGACTCTGGCACTGGCAATCAGTCTATTATACTGAACTTCCTGCAATGTGAACTGTCCATCGACAAGGAATGTGGGGATGTTGAGGGAAACACCTTCGGGCAAAATGTCGCGGATGGTGAAGCCCTTGTCAGCCATCACCATGTCCCCTGGAACAAGTTGTTCCAGCACTCCACTGTCAGCTGTTATGGCTTTGTCGGATATGCTCCCACCATACAGTTCACTAACAAACGTGATAACTCCATTGGGCGCCACAACACCGACCAGAGCCTTAAGTGTGGTGCATCCTTTGTAATGGCTGTACAGCTTACTTTGGTCCTCAAGGCTTTCGGTGTTGCAGACAGCCACTTCAGTGCAGTCAAGCACAATACGGCAGTTGGGGAATGGGAGGAAGCACTCTGGCAGGGAGGTTTGGTTTTTTGAAACGGGAAGGGATGTTGTTTTCCATCATTCCAACGTACAAGATGTCCATAAAGGGCACTGGAGATGGTCATAAAAATATTGGTGACTGTGGTTCGACTGCAGTTAAATCTGGTGGAGAGGTCTTCGATCCCACACAATTCAGCCGGAGCTTCATCAGAGTTAACAGCAATTGATCAATTAGTGGCATACTTTGGACAGTCCAATCATAGTGATACTTGAGGGGAAATTTGGAAAGAAGGGCATATAGAAAGAAAACTGTGGCAGCATCAGGCATGCCTGTGTAATAAATGACTTTGCGGGGCACAGAGGATATTTTGGTCGAATGAAAATGTTTGCTTATGATTCTGTAGTTGTGCATGCAATCTTAAATTTTCTTCTTTCAGTTGGGCATTCTCCATTTGCAACAATTCGGTTGATCGTTGAACTTCAAGGTGGCATGAACCTGCCTCTGCCTCGTCTTCCTCTTCCTCAGTGACAGGGAGTGTCTTCAGTCGTTTGGATGGCTGTTCAATGGACTGAAAAGCCTTTCCCTCGTTCCAGGCAAATCTTGTGGGTCCGGCTGCCTTTCCATTCGGGAAATGCCACCCGCAGATCCTGGTATTAGGAGTTGGAGTGAAATTGTCACGTCTGGGGGGAAAAGACACACGCACATAGAAACTGTCATTAGTATATTGCATCACAGACTCCCCCATCATCTCTAGTCAACTTTGACCGGTGTAAAATACTATCTTGGGCCGTAACAACTGGCGACTGCAGATGTTAGAAGCAATGGTAATTGGTCGTAAGTAAATGTCACTTTTAAACTGGAGCGTATTCATTCAGACCAGTCGCTGTGTTTATATCATCTGGAATCGCCAGTTGAGGGGGGCCCAGATAGTCCCTTACAGGGAGGTAGATGGACACTCCCAACTGAGATCGCTCCCGGACGTGTAGTCCCAGGTGTTTCTATCACTCCCGGACGTGTAGTCCCGCCCGATTATATTTCACGTATTATCATACACTGTCACATACAAGCAATTTAGGGTTAGAAACAAAAAACTAACATCAAAAAGATAACTAGCTCCGTTATATGGCGGTGGGATCGATAGTCTGGCTAGTGGGAGCGAGCCGACCGGGGAGCGTCCTGCGTTGGGAGCGACAATCAGGGAATCTCTGTTACATCGGTACTAGTGTGATACTTTCTCATTTTCATGGCCTGTACCACGTTACCATAAAATATTAGTCTGTTAAAAACAATATATACATCGGTTTTGCTCAATTAAGTGTCCGAGCTGACCGCTTTCCCACAACTAACAACACGTAAGGACAGCTGATCTGCCAGCTGTTTCCTTAGTGAGAGCTATCTTCAATAGCAAGCTCCCTCCAACTATCATAAAAAAAACTTCGACTGGTACTGGTTACTTCATCATTTTTCATGATGGGCATAGACACTAAACTATTTTGCAATCAAAATACTAGTCTGTTTGGATGAAAAATAGATCAGTGTTGCCTAGTAACAGCTTTTCCACAGCTAACAACTCGCTAGTTAGCTGATGTAAGCTACCTACCATTAAGCTGCATTCATTAAGATTTTGAATCAAACTTACCGTATCAACTTCAGCCACTTTTTGCTGACTTTCTCGTCGACAGGAAAACGGTAAAAGGGGAATCCTTTGTCGACGTCGTTTCTGTTCTTACACAACGGGACACAGCACTGTACCATTTTTAATCCGCTTCTTGTCGAGTTTTATTACATTGTGTTTACATGGTAGTTGATAACGAATGGATCCGGAATGGATCCGGAAGTGACGTTTTCGGCCCTGGTGACGGATCGACTTGCCAACCCCATAGTATAGTATAGTATAGTATAGTATAGTATAGTATAGTATAGTATAGCATAAATAGTATTGTATTGTATTGTATTGTATTGTAATGTATTGTATATTCTAGTGTCACAACCACTGGCTCATGAGTGGCAGTAACATAAATGCCAATTTGTGCATTTTAACTAAAACAAGGTTTATTTACAAAACCTATGAAATATCAGTAACGTGACTTAACCAAAGTATGTATCAGTAGGTGAGTGTTGTGGTGCAAGTGAGGTGCTGGAGCAGGGCTGCTGTGGGTGTTGACCAAACAGTACTGCCAGACAAGTGAGCCTGGCAAAAGTGGATGGGTGCATTCCAATATGCTTACTCCCGTCCTCTTCTTGTGCTTGTGGCCTCGCTTTTTTGCTGACGCCCCGCCTCCGTGGAGCAAACAATTACGTTTTCCCACCGTCAGCCTAGCCACAACAATTTTTGGGCGACTGTTCTTCATCCACCATCCCTATTGCAAATGAGGAGGTGACATTAGAATTGTGCTTTTGCAAGATATTTAATTAATTTTCTGTCGTCAGTGACGTCATCATGAGGTGAGGTCAAAAGCAGGCAATTAAGCAAGGGAGGACAGAAGTCTGCATATTGGAATCCACCCACAGTTTCTCTGTATTTTAGTGAAAAATACTTTCTGCATATCTAACTGCCTCCCCCCCCCCCCCCCCCCCTCTCCCTCCCTCCATCTATCCATCACCTGCACAGCTTGGCTGGGGGCTAAGAACCGGCTGCTGTTTCTCCTCAGTGAGTGTCTGTGATTACAACTTTCCACCAACTGTGCAAAATAGACAGAGCAAATATTCCGGAGGGCTTGGTGCTGTTGTTTTAGTTGTCTACAGCAGCAGCCCTCCTCGAAACACACACACCAAGACAAGTTGATATTCAGTGTTCCCCTTAATGCTTTGGTGAGTTTTGTTATGCTACAAATCACATCTCAAAATACACTTACTGTGAAAAAATACAGAAAATACACTTACTGTGATGCAGTCTTGACAATTTCTCCAGGAAAGTAATATTATTCAGCTTTAGAGAATCCCAGTGTGTGTGTGTGTGTGTGTGTGTGTGTGGTGTGTTTGCACATACCCTGGATGCGTGTGTGTGTAGCCATGGGTGGGAAAAAGCTTGTACACACAGACAAATACGCACACTCCTGAGATTAATCTTAATTAGCTGAATGAACGGTTCATTAGCCCGCGAAGGTATCGAGTGGCTAAAGGCTAATGGAACAGGTTTAGCTGAGAGCACTTTGCTAATGACATGCAAAGCTATGCGCTACGCTAGATGCTAATTAGCCTGCTTGCTTCGACAGAATGGTGTTAGACTCTATAAAGCCACACAGACATGAATCATACTATAAAAAGCCATGCACTCTGTGGCTTGGGGCAAGAGGCGACTCTTGCGAAAATACAGTGAGATGTCTAACGATGACAAACCAGGCCACCCTTCATTCTTTCATTGTTTATTTTCGTTGTCTTCCCTCTCCATTTACTGTAGGCCAGGGGTATTCAATTAAAAGTCACAGAGGGACAGTTTTTCAAATTCTCTCCAGTGAAGGGGCCTAATATAGAATCTGTGTAACTGAGGTTAGGGTGCGAAACAAGCGGATAGCTTTCCAGACAGAACAGATATTCGCTTCTCTAATTCTTAGTAGCCTTAGGATGGTCTATTTATGACATTGTTTTAGATAAGATTTCACTCTCATGTGAATGTATAGTACAGATATCTCCAAGCTGAAGTGCTAGTGATCGGAAATTATGCGCGGCCACAGATACAGTAGCACACATATTTGTTTTCATTTTGTTCTGACGGTATGGGGGGCCAGAACCTTGCCATCCAAGGTCTGCATCTGGCCACAGGGCCTCCATTTGAATAGCCCTACACAGTAAATGTTGTGGTGTTAATTCAACACTTAAAGGGACACTGTGTGAAATTTTTAGTTGTTTATTTCCAGAATTTCTGCTGCCCATTCACTAATGTTACCTTTTTCATGAATACTTACCACCACCATCAAATTCTAAGTATTCATTATAACTGGAAAAATTGCACTTTTCATACATGAAAAGGGGGATCTTCTCCATGGTCCGCCATTTTGAATTTCCAAAAATAGCCATTTTTAGCTGCAAAAACGACTGTACTTGGACCATACTAGAGAATATTTGTTTATTACTTAGTAAACTTTCATGAAAAGATCAAATTTTGCAATAGGAAGCCCAGTTTCAATGAGCAGCATAGTTGCAGTACCTTTTTTGACCATTTCCTGCACAGTGTCCCTTTAAAGAGTTCATGTAAGTCCAAATGATGCCAAATCAACTCTTTAAGTGTTGAATGAGCACTGCAGAATTTACTGTGTACTGTAGGCTGTAACGGTGTGTGTCCTCCACGTTTTCACCTCCCTACTCCTCTAGGGGGGCAACCGCCATTCCGACATACCGCCATTCCGACAGTATTTGATTGTCATTCCGAGCCATTCCAAGTCATTTAGACATTGTTGCGTGAACAACGTTCTAACTCAATTGACATTTGCAACAATGTTGCTACATGAGCGGAAGTGGAGAGAGTGACAGTGCAATCACAGGATTAGTGTATAATTTAGTGTCTAATTTTGTCATGGTTCAAATGCCCTTACAGGTAGGACCTGAAAACAAAAAGTTCCTGCAAGCTGGAAAAATGGTTCCTGCAATAAAAAGTCAATGTCGGAATGGCGATATGTCGGAATGGCGATATGTCTGAATGGCGGTATGTAACCACTCCTCTACTATCCTCACAACTCTCTAGCTTCATTTTCCTCCTCCTACCCCTTTATTCTCTTCATCCTCCTCGTCGTCCTCATTCCCCGTACGCCAACTAGCTCCAACCATACCCATACCATTGAAGGCAGGCTTTCTAACATCTGAACTGATGTATTGCTTTAAAAGACGATGTTAACACTGCTCCAAACAAAAGCAGCTACACAGCTTATCAGTGTTGTAAATGTTTTTCATAGGTCTATCTATACAGTATTTCCCCCCCTTATCTCATCTTACTGCTTCAAAAACATGTTTTTATCATAGTACAGGGAATATACTTTAGTCCAACGTACAAGGTGAATGATTACGTTCTGTCTTATCTCTCCTGCATCCTACACAGCAAAAATCGGCAGTGCTCATTCAACACTTAAGATGGTTGATTTGACTTTATTTGGACATAAATGAACAATTTAAGTGTTGAACCAACACCGCAAAATTGACTGTGTACACATATAATGCACCTTAGTAGTTATTAAAAGCAGATGGAATTTCAGATTTCATAGTGCTCTTTATTAAAACCCTGCACTGATAAGTTCAAAGGCACACAACAGTAAGACATTTCATTAAAACAAGATACCAAAAGGGACCTGCAATCTGTGTGTGTAATCTGTGTTTGCAAGCCAGCCTCTCTCAGGAGGGTTAAAGGCAAGCAGAGACGAGAGGCTTGTTGTAGCTACAGCATTTGATTGTGACTATGTGACTACCTATGTATCTCTGTGTTTTTAAGGTACAACATGCCATCTTTGACATGAACAAAACCTTTTCACTCCTCACCCTTTGCTTTAGTTTCCTTGTGAATGTTAAATGTAGAGGTTTATTGTTTATATATTCACACACACACACGCACGCACGCACGCAGGCACGCACACAGGCACACACAGAGTACATATGGTAATATACATTGGAGCTTCTCCTATCTGATTATGTAACCTGATTTGGTTGTAATTGTCCTCGGAATAGTGTTGCGACTAATGAAGTGCGAAATCTTGTACAGTATATGTCGGTAGTAATTTACGTTAATCCCTTCCTTAATGGGGGGTTACATGGCCAAACGTACAACATAATAATACATGTTTTGTATAGCACTTTTCATGGTACTCAAGGATGCTAAAAACAAACATGACGGGCAAATACTGTATATCACCAATAATATAAAGATATGGTGATTTCATCACTGTACAACAAGTCATAGCGTCATATGTAAGGAGGCAATAGCAACAGTATCAGTGCAGTGAAAGGAAGCATAGCGTGAAGTGGATGTGAACCTTTGTCTATTTTCAGACTAAATAGAAAAATGACTTTGGTATCAGGAGGGGGAGTGCAGAAACACAGAAAAAACAATAACCTTGCACTGACTTCTCTCCATGGGGGTTATCAGCAGAGGCGATTCTAGGATCAGATGGGGCCCCAAGCAAAAATGCAAAAGAATGAACATTTGAACCAAAATCGCCACTACTGCGGTAATGTATGGGCTGTTATTCACTATCTAGGGTCTTGGGGGCCCCAAGCGGCGGCCTGCCTTGCCTGTTGGCAAGATGCGCCTCTGGTTATCAGTCAGTCACGCACGCAGCCCCACCTTAATATCTTTGTGGGGCCCTCCCATTGACTTCCATTCATATTAACCCCAACAATAGCTAAAGAATGCCCAGCAAATGCTAAAGAACTGTGTCCAAACAACCTGTCAGTTAGGAAATGTCTTTACACTTTTACCACGCCTTGTTGGTGTGCGCCAATAGCTGTGGCCTCAAGTACAGTACACACACACACACACACACACACACACACACACACACACACACACACACACACACACACACACACACACACACACACACACACACACACACACACACGCACACACACACACACACACACACACACACACACACAACCAAAACTTGTGCACTCAATCAAGCATTGCAAAGGCATGTGTGTTGTGCCTTGTGGTTTGGGCCTTGGTGCTGGTAGGCGTTCTGGCAGAAGGCTGTGTGTGTGTGTGTGTGTGTGTGTGTGTGTGTGTGTGTGTGTGTGTGTGTGTGTGTGTGTGTGTGTGTGTGTGTGTGTGTGTGTGTGTGTGTGTGTGTGTGTGTGTGTGTGTGTGTGTGTGTGTGTGTGTGTGTGTGTGTGTGTCTGTGTGTGTGTGTGCGTGCGTGTGTGTGTGTGTGTGTGTGTGTGTGTGGCAGAAGCCTGGGTGGAGATGTGGATCTGGGTCCCAACCCTCATTAAGCCGACATGCTTTGGCTACAGCACGCACACGCTCTGATGCGCCCAGGCCTGGGTCCAGGTGAAGAGAGAGAGAAAAAGAGAGAGAGAGAGACAGAGAGAGGCATCAGGAAGGAGATGCCAGCAACTGTCCTCCTCGCAGATGGTAACAGCTTAGAGCCTTGTGGGGACATGGGACACATAACAGAACTTCATGATAGCGCTGCCAGTGGAGAGAAGTGAGAACTTTATGATACAACCACCGGAGGAGAGAGAGAACTCTGTGACACGACTGCCAGAGGAGAGGAGTGTATAATTTATTGAAACGGTAGTGCATACTTTGAATAAGATGCTACTGCTTGGCAGCTCATTCAAGGGCAGTCATGGGTAAGCGGTTAGGGTGTCAGACTTGTAGCCCAAAGATTGCTGGTGCGACTTCCGACTTGCCAGGTTGGTGGGGGGAGTAATACAAAACAGGCCTGTTATCACACAACACACACACACACACACACACATTCTTAAGTTCACCAGCAGAGGCTGGCGCAGGGACACTAGAACACTCAGAGTGACAACTTGAACAAAATAGCATACTTCATACTTTACGGAGACAAAGAATTACACCAATATGTAGGCCCTAGGTTGGTCTCAATAGTAAGCTTTGTGAGTATGCTGATCAAGGTACCACTTTTCAACAAAGTAGCCATGAAATGTGGACTCCTCCCATAGAGAGAAAACATAAATGTGGGTTGTGTTATTCATTTCTCACATTTTAAAAGGAGATGGGAGAGTAATTTACAGAAAATAGTGGACTGGCTGACAACTGACTTTTACCCCTTCTATTGATATATATTTAATATATATAAGGACATGTCTGGAAGACTTACCAATAGCCCTACTCCACAGTTTGAAACCAACTTAAAGTAAAGTAAAGAATATTTATGCAATGCTGACAAAGTGTGGGGTAAACAAATTAGATTTAATGTAAATTATTGCACGAGACATTGCAGACACTGTCTATTCCACTGTTTACCCTTAGGATTTAAGAATTGCAATGCTATTGATGATTTTCCAAGAGGATAGGTCACCAAGGGAACGGTGGAATACTGGGCCATTCAGAATTCAGAACGTACCCCAGAGTAATTCTGGAGAACACCATTAGACTTCATTAGCTTCACATTTCCCAGACAAACACATTCCATCAACGATCTCGAAAAACAAATATGCCAAAGTTAATTGTGTCCTCTGGGCTCGATGGTGGGAAGTAGTCCATTCAATTGTTCAGCTAAACAACTCAATTCTCGGAGTGCTGGGCCAAAGCAGACACGAATGGCCTTCTGAGGGGCCGGAGCAGGGAAATATTATAATTGTGTAAGTCCAAAAAGAGGGAAAGAGCAGAGGCATTCGTAGATTTTAGAAAAGCATAACAGAGCAAAAGCCTTTTATATAATATGGCACATCTGTTTAAAAACACATGGGGCTGGCCAGTCCTTCCCCTTCCCCCCCCCCCCCCACACTCATTTCCTGTCCCTCTGTCACTGTCCTATCATACAGTAAATAAAGCACAAATTAACCCCCCCCCCCCCCCCCAAAAAAAAAAAAACTCTTAAAAAAAAAACACACATGGGCCTACGCGTAGCTGCCATATTGGCCTTCAGTTGGACTTCATCAGGGGCAAATTACGATTGCGTGTTTGTGCATATTTTCCATGTGCTACTATTTTATGCACAATCATGGTCAGATTCATAGTTACTTTGAAAAGTGGTCTTTGGAGTAAAAGAGTACAAGAGACTAGGGAGAAGGTGTGACTTGGTGTGAATGTGTGGTAATGTGCTTTTGTGTGTCTGTGTACTGTTTATGAATGACAGTACATGGGACCTGGGAATGTGTGTGTGTGTGTGTGTGTGTGTGTGTGTGTGTGTGTGTGTGTGTGTGTGTGTGTGTGTGTGTGTGTGTGTGTGTGTGTGTGTGTGTGTGTGTGTGTTGTGTGATAACAGGCCTGTTTTGTATTACTCCCCCCACCAACCTGGCAAGTCGGAAGTCGCACCAGCAATCTTTGGGCTACAAGTCTGACACCCTAACCGCTTACCCATGACTGCCCTTGAATGAGCTGCCAAGCAGTAGTATCTGTGTGTGTGTGTGTGTGTGTGTGTGTGTGTGTGTGTGTGTGTGTGTGTGTGTGTGTGTGTGTGTGTGTGTGTGTGTGTGTGTGTGTGTGTGTGTGTGTGTGTGTGTGTGTGTGTGTGTGTGTGTGTGTGTGTGTGTGTGTGTGTGTACCTAACAACCATTGTTGGGACCATTAAGGTAGTAAAATCCTCTTAGTGGTACTTTGTAGGGCCTACATTTTGGGCCGCATAAATCTAGCAGTGTTTTTATGGTTACTAGTAAAAGTAACTGGTAAAAAAAAACATTTCCTCACTGACTGGGCAATGTTAGCGATTGTTTTGGTTTGGGCAGAGTTTAGCATTCTTTAATTATATTGTGTGTGTGTGTGTGTGTGTGTGTGTGTGCGTGTGTGTGTGTGTGTGTGTGCGTGCGCGCACGTGTGTGGTTGCATAAGTGTTCCTGTGTGTGTGTGTCCTGATTGTTCTTGTGGCTTCACTGACACTACTAATTGCCCAGGTAATACGGATCATTAGTGAGCTCTCTCTGTGTCTTTATCACACACCCACACAACAAACAAAGACAGCATGTGTACCCACGTGCGCACATAGGCAGGCACGCACGCACACAGACACACTCACACACAGAGACACACACAATACGCACATGCACACACCCGAGTCTGCCTGTGTGCTGTTGATAATTAATTACCCACTGAGGTAGAAGCTATCCTGAACAGATTGAGTTCTGAGCAGGAGAGAGAGCATCCTTACTAATTTGCCAGGCCACAGTGTTACAGAGCAGAGAGAGAGAGAGAGAGAGAGAGAGAGAGAGAGAGAGAGAGAGAGAGAGAGAAACAGAGACAGACAGACAGACAGATACTTGACTTGAGAGACAGAGAGAGACAGAGACGGAAAGTTGATAGAAAAGGCAACAACCAACATTTTGGTATAGCTTTCTGCTCAGTATATGCCACCCATTGAAGCGGTCTATAAATAGTTTCAGCGACATCATATTTGGATACTTAAATGTTGATTTCTGCCTTCGATTTTCATATCAAAGTAATACAATGTCAAACTAAAGTTCATCTGGTGGCTGCCATGATAATTTTTTGATTCACTGGTGAGGACGAGCTGATGCGGATTCTGCAAGTAGGCAGCGAAAGACCCACTCAGCTTGCTTCAGCAGGTCGGCTGGTTATTGAACTGAGTCAAGCTGTGTTGTATCCAATCGAAAAGCAACCAAAAGTGGCAGCCAAGACGCGCTGAGTCGAGGTGTACCGGGTAGAAAACCAGCAGTGGAAAAGAGCCTATTGCTTTAACTGCTGGGCCCTTTTGATGACTGCTCTACTGAACCACAACAAATAGTCACCACCAGCCTGTATGTGGCTGTAAACTGATGAGAATCCACTTTACAGATGCACAGAAAAAAGATTAGATTTAGGTCGGTCAGGGTCTACACACACATGGTCTCTCTCTCTCTCATTTCTTCTCTCTCTCTCTCTCTCTCTCTCTCTCTCTCTCTCTCTCTCCCTATCTCTCTCTCTCTCTCTCAGCTCAGAAAACTCAGGGCCCAGGGCTCAGTCAGTCAATACAGAAGGTTCTAATTGAGTGCCACTAGCTACTGTTTATCGACTACAGTACATAGGACCTGGGAATTAGGGGGTGAAAGAGAGAGAGAGAGAGAGAGAGAGAGAGAGAGAGAGAGAGAGAGAGAGAGAGAGAGTGAGAGAGTATGTGATTGTATGAGAGAGAGATAGAGAGTGTGTGTGAGAGGGAGAGAGAGTCAGTGTGAGAGAGAGAGAGTATGTGTGTGTATGAGAGAGAGAGGAGAGAGAGAGTATGTGTGTATGAGAGAAAGTATGTGTGTGTATGAGAGAAAGAGGAGAGAGAGTGTATGTGTGTATGAGAGAGAGAGAGAGAGAGAGAGAGAGAGAGAGAGAGAGAGAGAGAGAGAGAATTGACTTAGAGAATTGCATAGTGGTGGTGACCTGGCTTGGCCCTAGTGTTGCTCAGACAGATGATGGCGATCGAAAAGCTAGAACGATGAACAGAAACAGCAGGGGATCAGATATAGATTGAACATCTGTGTGTGTGTGTGTGTGTGTGTGTGTGTGTGTGTGTGTGTGTGTGTGTGTGTGTGTGTGTGTGTGTGTGTGTGTGTGTGTGTGTGTGTGTGTGTGTGTGTGTGTGTGTGCGTGCGCCACGTCTGGCTGCAAAGTAGCAAATAAGCTGTTTAGCTCGATGAAGTGTCAAGAAGGCAACAACGTACACTCACAACATACAATCTCTCTCTCTCACACACACACACACACACACACCTCTCTCTCTCTCGGAATTCAATAGTGTATTACACAAGCAAGTCACCTGGTTCTGTCACCGTTTCACAGCCGAACTCTCCTGGGCAGCGAGGCGAGGCGAGGCGAGGCGAGGCGAGGCGAGGCGAGGCGAGGCGAGGCGAGGCGAGGCGAGGCGAGGCGAGGCGAGGCGCTTGGTAGCCGTAAAAAATCGGGAACAAATTCACTTTTTAATATCGGAATGTCAAGCTCTCCCTTTCATCTTCCCCTGAACTTCAGACAAACCCCCGAGTGTCACCGTCCCAGGAGGCCACACGCAGGCACAGGCAGACAGAAGACTTATCTCCGATTCGGAGGAGCAGGGCCGGATTAATGCACAGGCTAGATACAGTATGACCGTAGCCTAGGGGCCCCCCACCTGCCAGGGGTGCCCCTGATTGGTCAAAAGTAAAAATTGAAGAATTGTGACAAGATGCAATTTTGAGAAAATCATCTATTATGTTCAGTACAGTTGGTTGTTAATTCTTAATTCCCAGGTCATAATTATGACACTGACTATGGAAATTTGTAACGAAATTTGCCCTCCATGGGGGGCCCACCAAAACCCGTAGCCTAGGGGCCCCCTTGGCTATCTTAATCCGGTCCTGTGGAGGAGAGAGAGAGTGTGTGAAGTGGATAGCAGGATAGAGTTGCTGGATGGATTGGGATGCTCACTGCATGAGGTGTTCTCAGGGCAAGTCTTTAACCCTGTACCCAGGCCCGCCAACAGGGGGGGGCAAACGGGTATTTTAACCCAGGCCCAGGAATAAGGGGGCCCAGGAAAATCGCAAACAAATTCCCTTTATAATATCGGAATGTCAAGCGCTGCCTCTCATCTTCCCCCTGAACTTCAGACAAATTCCCGAGTGTCACCGTCCCAGGAGGCCACACACAGACACACTCGCATAGAGAGTGTTTATCTCCAATGCGGAGGAGAGAGAGAGTGTGTGAAGTGGATAACAGGATAGAGTTGCTGGATGGATTGGGATGCTCACTGCATGAGGTGTTCTCAGGGCAAGTCTTTAACCCTGTACCTTTGATAAACTCGTCTATAGAGGTTGCCAAGACACGTGACAAATGAGTCGGAAACGCCTTTTGCCCCAATCTTGGGCAAATCAATTTTTTGCGCTCCTTAGAGAGTGGCCTGGGTCCGCCAATCCTAGTCGTGTAAACGAGAAAAAAACAGACCTAAAAGTAAATTTGGTTGGGTCAATGACGTCACGTTGGCAATCCCTATTGCTCAGGCAATCATATGCTTTAGTTCAGTGGTTTTCAAAGTGGGGCCGCAAGGGGATGTAGGGGGGCCGCAGCAGGTTGGCAGGAAAAGTAGGCTATAGCACAACTAATTTAATAAACTGAACAACTAGCATTCAACAAACTCATCTAAATATTAGCAACAATTAACAACAACAACATCATTATAATAATCTTTTGCGTCTCTGAACATTACTACTCTTATTGTTATTGTTGTATATTCTAGTGGGGCACTGCCTCACAGATGTAGACTACGGTTATGAAAGGGAGTGGACAGAAAAAAAATGTGTGGCACAACCCATGTAAGGCGTAGCCTGGTTCACACCAGACGCTGTGTGTGTAGCTTTGGCGCCCCCTGGCGGAGCAGAGCTACACACACTACCGTCTGGTACACAGCCATAGAGCACGCTCCGTCTCCAACCAGAAAATAGGCTGAGAATTTATTGCTTCTACACGGCCTCCTCACCAACAAATACCTTCAAAAACCTTCCTGTTAATCTTTAAAGAGTCAATATAGTCTCTAATCTGTCTTGTGACTCCTCAATGTGAGTTACCGTTTATATTTAAGAAATAAATGCTCCATCTATTTTCTGGTTGGAGACGGAGCGTGCTTTATGGCTCTGTACCAGACGGTAGTGTGTGTAGCTCTGCTCCGCCAGGGGGCGCCAAAGCTACACACACACAGCGTCTGGTGTGAACCAGGCTATGTAAGGCGGCCCCTGGCTGGAATGTACCGGTATTTGGGGGGCCTTGTCTTGGTAAAGTTTGGGAACCCCCAAGATAGTTCAATTGAGACTGCAGTAAATAGAAAGTACACACTGGCTTTAACCCATTTTGTCCGAAGCCCTTTTTGGGAAAGGGTGTCCTCTGCCTTTTAAATCCTAAATTTCTGTCTCCGAAGCACATACAAACATCAAATGAGTTACATTTAAAAGCCAATACCCTCCTCCGGTATTATAATGTGTTCATTCTGCTCTAACATACCCACATATTTAATAAAACAGCTCAAATCTCAAAATCCTGACTGTAGCGTATATGTGTCTCCAGGACACAATGGGTTAACCAAGTGGAACTGGTGGCCATGGTGAAGAACTGAGGAACTTGTAAACACATTACAATTGTATCTGAACTGCTAAGAAAGGCAACGTGATGAGAGTGCCATCGCAGGTGATTCAATGTGTCCTGCTGGATGCAGTTCCTGAGGGCAGGTCTTCAGAGACAAACATCCAAAGACAGACAGACACACACACGCAGACACAGACAGGCACACAGGCACACAGACACACACACAGTGTTGAGCTGTATTTCTCTCAGTCTTACACTCTCTCTTTCACTCATGCTCTCTCTCTCTCTCACACACACACACAGTGGTGAGTTGTATTTCTCAGTATTTTCAACGCCCCATCAGGCATCCTGTTGAGGAAATCATGTCAGCATGGGCCAATTCCCATTAGAAAGAAACACTTTGCTCTCATCCCTACATGGTGTGTGTGTGTGTGCGTCTCTGTGTCTGTGAGTGTGTTTGTGCCAAATGGCCTGAGCATTTCCGGGCTGGGGCTACGCAGTCATTACTGCACAGCTTGACATGCTTGTACACCTGCTCTAGTGGCAAACACGCACGCACCCACGCACACACACACACACACAGACAGACAGACAGACAGACAGACAGACAGACAGACAGACAGACAGACAGACAGACAGACAGACAGACAGACAGACAGACAGACAGACACACACACACACACACACACACACACACACACAAACACACACACAAACAGATGGATGGACATGTGCACTCATAGTCAATGCCAGGAGGAGGCAAAGAGGCCTTCAAAGGCATTAAGCAGGACTCCCTTTTGAGAGGGAATGGCCTACTTTTAAATACATCTCAATCTCCTTCAAGAAACCAATTAATTATTTACAGTGCTATATACATGTTTTTTTTGTTTATAAATACGGTGTTGTGAAGGGGCAAGACACTGGCAGCAAACCACATGAGATAATTTTTTGACCGACAGCGCTTTCCAACAATCAGAGGTTGAGTTGTGCACAGCCAGGGTCGCGCAGCCAGGGGAAAACAAAATTTTACAACAAATTTAACAATATAGTGTTTCCCAATTTTCTTTGATCACTTTTCACTATGATATTTTTCAGAGCCTTTTCAGCTTCTTTGTACACTATGTACTGTATCCACAGTAAACGTCTTACTACAAGTGTGATTCAAAGCTGCTATGTATCTATGTTTCCTTTATCATGCCCCTCTTATGTGGGCAGTGGGCACCTTCAAAGTGTACAGTAAATAAATGTGAAGCTGCCCACTTGTGATGTTGGCGTTAGCCACACACAACCCAAGTGTGCGCGTGTGTTTGTCTGTTCGTGTGTGTGTGTGTGCATGTGCATGATGAAGGATGGCTCATTATCCGTTAACATCTGTCCCCATAGACACGTGCACACGCGCACACACACACAGACACACACACACACACACACTGTACCTGTCATTCTTGTCATCAACTTTTAAAGGGTTTATGAAACGAAAACAAACGGTCATTCCCATTAAAGCCTTGTTTTTTCTGAAATTCTGATACAAACATCAGTGCGTCGACAAACCACACATCCAACCTCATGAGAAAAAAAAAACAGCAGCACAAATCTATTTCAGAGGCACTGATACATCTGCAGAAAGTGACAAGTCTGACAGGCGAAGTGACGATTGTTTACCTAGCCTGACAGTTTGTTTTCTTTATGGTTACGGTTGCTTTGCCATGACCCAAAGATGACATGGCGTGTGTATTTGTTGACAAATGGGGGGCATTTTGATTCAATTGTGCGATATAGTGTGATTGAAATGCATGTACATGCAAAAATATTATCAACTAGAGAAAAAACGGAGGTAATAGGCTGTTGGAGCAGCCCCGAAAACCTAAAAAAGAAGAAGAGAGAAAAAAAGTAGGCCTACGCTATATGCATCTCCGTTTATTCGCTAAGCAGTAGCCCGTCTGTGAGTTGGCTGTCCTCGACCGAGAGCACCACGGAGGCTGAATCACGGATATCCCAAAACCAATTTATTGACCAGTTGAATGGCAATCAACAAAAAGTGCATATCCCGAGAGCATTTGCATCGGTTTGGCATGTAATGTGCATTACCCTTTCCTGAAAACAACATACAAAGCAGATGGACAAGGTAAAACGTAGCCTAAAGCAAAGCAGTGCACGAGCAGTTACAGGGGCAGTTTCAGTCTGCACGCCGGCGATGTCAATTGTTGGAACTGCTTGAGACAATAGCATTCTCTTCAGTCCAACCATGCCCGCGATCTCCACATTTGTGGTGAAGCACGAGGGGTGGAAATGTGCCGAGCACAACAGTGACCATGAGCTTGCTTCAAAACCACGCCGGTGTGGCAGCTTTTGTGATATGCACCGGAATTCTCATCCAAATGTACATCGGCTTGTACGAGGCTATGGCAAGCGATGTGGGACAAATGTATGGCATGAAGCGAATGTCAACATAAACAGAGATTACACAATCTTCGATATGGTCAGCAAATGTTTTGGGGCTGTCATTTATGTTATGCCTACACTTTGTTACATTTGTCTTATTGTTACACAGGCATATTTGATTTAGCCCAACTGTACTCTATACTTAACTTTACTCAGTTTATCCTACAAGCAGATAGCCTACAGGGCGGATGAGAATCCGGTGCATATCACAAAAGCTGCCACACCGGTGCCTGCGTACGAATTGGATCCACAGAGCCCTTGTTTTAGCCTTCTCCACAGTTGTCCACAGTTCCATCATTCTTCACAGAAGGGAACTTGTGCAAAGATATTCCTTCTGTCAAGTAGCCATTTTTGCAGCTGGCACCGTTCGGCCCTCCAGCAACACACTGCTTGACACTGCGCTTTGGTTTGGTAGCCTACTAGCCGCCATTGATCTGAACAAGGTGGAATGAGGTGAACTCCCCCCTTTTATGTCACGCATATCATTTGCATAAAATTTGCACCAAAAAAAACGAACATAACACTTTTTGGGAACGTTTTAACATGACTTTTAGGACAAAATATCACCCAGACAATATCCCATTTTATTCACAAGGCTTAGAACTGCCAGAATCTGTCCTGGAAATGGTCCAATTCCTTTACTTTGTTTTCGTTTCATAAACACTTTAATGGCTTTTGCTATGTGCAGTAGATATTCACAGCAAAAAGCACAGGAACTAAAATTAATCGTTTCAAAATTGATAGCCATAGCATGCAGGAAATCACTGAAAATTGTGCAACCAACTGTAGGCTACCCCATGAAGAGATTCAAATTGAAGCCAGAGTAATGAGAATGCTATGAGAAACCCATCTTTCTTTGAATTATCTGACAGCAACAATGTGTGTATGTGAGAGGGTGGGGAGGTTATGTCCAGCGTAGGCTTTACTCCCTATGACCAAAGACACACACACACACACACACACACACACACACTGAACTCGGTCGAAATTGTGACCTCATCTTCCTTTAATATCCTTAAAGACGCGTGCACACGCACGCACGCACACACACACACACACACACACACACACACACTATAACTCTTCTCAGACCACACACCCCTGGTCTGGAAATGAGCCCTCATCTTCCTCCAATCTTGAGGCTTTCTGCTTTAAGCCGTCTGGTGTCTGGAAATCCCAAAATCCCAGCTCACCACTCTCTGCTCTCCTGGATTTAAAGAAAGAATGAAAGAATGAAAGAAAGACAAAAAGTCATTGGAGGGAGAGGAGATGATTTCCGGCACACCTGTGAAGAAGCTAATGGAGGCCATGGGGCTTTAATAATCAAAGGCAGGGGAAGGCATGCAGCAGGCATTGGGGCTGATCAGAGAGCTGTAAGGCAGGCTTGGAGAGAGAGATATGAAAGGGAAGAAGAGGAACAAGAGCACGAAGGGGAAAAAAGAGGAAGAGGTTTAAGAAAGGTAAGAACTGGATGATTTGACTTGACTAGGCGAGACTAGAATAGAATAGAACATAACACAACAGATCAGAATAGAGACAAATGAAAAAGAACAGAATAGATTAGAATGGAATATAACTAAATAGTAGGGTACAATGTACAGTTAAAATGAGACTTAGGCCGAATCCCATGTTTAATTTCTACCCCTACCCCTTGCCCCTTGTGCCTTCAAACGAAGCAGTAAAGTAGGCAACCCCTGAGTTGAGACACCCCTCCAACAATCACAGAATGACATGCATTAGGTTGACGTTAATAGCATTTTGTTCATGTGCGTTTCCCGGAGAAAATGACCATGACACATTGGGACAATGACAAAACTTATGTACAATGCAACAATTATTACAACTGTAAAGCCGTCAATTACGGCGAACATAGGCCTTCTTATATTTGTGTGCTTTTGTTGATGCCGTCATTTTTAAAAGGCATTTGCAATGCATTCAGGGAATTCGGTCGAACCCCTCCATTTGAAGTGTGCCTTCGGATAATCTACGTTTCAAGGGGTAGAAAGCCCTTCCCCTTCCCCCTTCCTCTGTCTGAAAGTGAGTGGGGCACCTAAGTCTCCACCCCTTCCGGGCGGCTTATGGGGCTGGCAACGCAAAAACTTTTGACTGGGCTGTAATGGACTGATCAAAGCTATTTTCCGATCCACCTCGCATTTCCCCGTCGATCACACATATGCTGTGCCTCAGAATTAATAACAACCAATGGTGTGCTTGTTGACTTCACTTGGCAAGCGATTTTTGAGTTGTGTGTGTGCAAAAATATACAATTATTTGGACTACACAACAGACGTCGCATGTCCAACGTGCAGCCACTTAAGCCGCAGTGCAGCGGTAGGGTTGGCTGTGCCTCGGTTCACGTCAGATATGCGAGGCGCACGTGTAGTCTCTAACACAGTTTTGCACAAAAGCTAAAATAACGTTTCTTGCGTGTCGAAAATGAGTGTGTTTCAAATTCACTGTGAAATATGTGAAATCCGGAGCACATGCCAAACGGGATGAGGATTTAGCTTGACTCGCTCCATTAACTCTCATTCAAAATGTTGAGAGCTCCAGCCCCATGGATCGGAAGTAGAAGGGCGTGACTTGCCCCATTAGGACGACCCTGGCCCTTCACGTGAACGCGTAAAACGGAGGGGAAGGGGAAAGGCGTAGGGCTAAGGGGTGAAATGGGATTCAGCCATTGAATGGGGAAATATGGATGCTTTAAAGTTTACAGGAAATAACTGACAGAAAAAAAGGAAACGCAAAATAATAACAGGGCCATCACCTGCTGTTATGTAATGGATTTTAAATCAGCAAACAGAGGGGCAAATGGGAGTGTCTGCGCTCCACAGACGTGTGTGTGCATGTGTCTGTGTGTAAATGGTAAATTACATTTATGGGAAATGATGTTTGAAGTCCACCACTCTGACACACCGCGTTATTGGGTGAGAATGAAGGCCAGGGCAGGAAATGATATTCACAACAGATAAGACACTGTTGTCTGAAACACACACACACATTAGGCACTGTTGTGTGGCACTTAGCAGCAGAAGGAAATCGTGGGTGGAGAGGAGAGGATACAGGATGGAGAGATGTCGAGAGACAGGCCGTTGAATCTCCACTGAGATACATGAGGAAAAGGACCTATGCTACTGGACACCTTCATTTACATCGGCATTAATAAATCATACTCTACTTTCTATCTCCACAGAGATACACAGAGGGAAAAGGGCCTGTACAAGAAAGAGGATAGCGAGAAAATTAAACAAAGAAAAACGTAATACCCAATATGATTTCTTCCAATTGCATCAACAGCAGTGGGATCGAATCTGTTATCGCTTGAAAGCTCAAAATTAAATCATTAATATTTCATTGGCATACAAATTAAACAGAAAAAAACTCTAATTGATGATTCTAATATAAATTAATCTAAAACGAATTAAACAGAAGAATCATCTAATTTAATACCAAGTGAAAGGTGGAGGGTAATTTGGAGAATTCAAATTTTTCGCTAATATTACTCGCACCAAGGTCTCGGCTAATTACTCAATAAATTATCAGCAGAGGTCTTTATTAAGCAACACCGATGAGAAAGAGGGTCAGGTAAGGATTCAGGGACAGCAACTCGTGCAGTGATGATGGGGTTGGGGGTGGGGGTATGTAAGGACACTCGATCGCCTCACTAAAGTCACTAAACGAAACTGGTAGACTAGTAGATAAGGTTGGGTAAGGGTGAGGTGAGGATACATTGTCAATCTGAAGTATATAATTGGCAATATACTTGCACATGTAGCTGATATCCGTAGCTCAATGGTTAGGGAGCAGACAGGTACTGTAGATTAGTATGTTGCAGGATCAAATCGCACCTGAAGCACTTGAAAATGTCTGAATTTTTCTTGATGAAGTAGCCTATAGTAGGCTAGAGTCAAGCTGAGAATCGACAGTGGAGAGCCTGTTGTACATGATCTATTACTGTGTTAGTGTGTTAGTGCAGGCCATATTTACACGTCAGCGTTTTTTCCATCTAGCACTATAAATAAAATGTTTTTCTTACGTTATGAAATGTACTTTAAAGGGACACTGTGTGAGATTTTTAGTTGTTTATTTCCAGAATGCATGCTACCCATTCACTAATGTTACCTTTTTCATGAATACTTACCACCACCATCAAATTCTAAGTATTCATTATGACAGAACAAATTGCAATTTTCATACATGAAAAGGGGGATCTTCTCCATGGTCCGCCATTTTGAATTTCCAGAAATAGCCATTTTTTTGCTGCAAAAATGACTGTACTTGGGCCATACTCGAAAACAATAGTTTATTATTAAGTAAACTTTCATAAAAGGATCAAATTTGGCAATAGGTAGCCCAGTTTCAATGAGCAGCATAGTTGCAGTACCCTTTTTGACCATTTCCTGCACAGTGTACCCTTAAGTAATGTACTGTACTTGTGAGTATACTGTAGGACGTGAAGATACAGCATCTAGTTCCAGGATATAAGGACACAGTTACACTGGACATATTCAGGACACTGGTATACTAAACAGTAGTTGTAATGTAAGGTGAAGATGCAGACGCATGAGTGAGAGATAGCGACAGAGGAACATTAAAATGCTAAGGGCAAGTAAGGATGCAGGTGCAAAGACTGATGCTGTGAGGTTAGGTAAGGCTACAGGTGTAACCACAGAGTGTTATGTAGGAAGGTGTATGTGAAATCACCCATTGTTAATTTTAGCTACCTTGTAGGCAGTGCTATGGGAAGGGGGATGTTAAGGACACCAAGTCCCTCCTTGCCTAAGGCACCCAAAACACATTGAAACGTCCCTGGTGATAACAATAGAGGGACAGGTAAAGTTTAGTTTAATTTATTTGATAGGGACAGATACATAACATGTAGGTTGCATAACAACCAAACAGCAAGCATCATAGCATTTATAGCCAATAGTTAATTTCCATTGCCTGTCCCTAAGTCAGGACACGGGTGCTAAGAATGCAGCCAGTAACTTGTGCTAAGAATACAGGTCAGGTAAGGATATGGGTGTAATCACACAGTGTTATGCAGGAAGTGGAAGTGAAATTATGAACTCCCTCCATGACCCTCATTTACTCTGGACGTTTGTGCATTGTCTATTTCAATACTTTCAACTCTCTCTCTCTCTCTCTTTTTTATGCAGTTGTCTCACTATGTCTGTTGCTCTCTCTCCTTGCCAGCTTTCGTCTCCTCCTCCTCTTCTTTCATCTCTCTCTCTCTATCTATCTATCTTAGCTGATGAACCAAGGGCCTCCAGTACCGATCCAATCTGCATGTAAATCAGGCTCTGCTATCAGGTGTGCAGTTGGTAGTGGGCTTTCTAATCCTGGCACAGGAAATGTAGAATCTGGGCCTGGGCCCTCTATCCTGTGTTCACTATTACAATCATTTCCTCTGCCATCTCAATTCATTTTTTGCTTTATATTTCACGCCCAACCACCATTTATTTCTTGTCCTCACTCCTACTCTATTTCTGTACCATTCCCTGTACATCCGACCACATTTAAATAAATAAATGAAAGCCTTTTGCATTTTAATACTGCTCATTTGCTGAAGAAATAGGTGAATGAGTGTATCATGTGGTTAAAAAAGGGTCCACAGACCTATTTCACATGTAAACTCTCCACAAACCAAACTGTTTAAAATGAAAACCTTACCAATGACAGTCTTAGTTGACGTGTACCGATAATTCTATATGTTGTGCTTGATGATTCATTCAGACATGTTGTCACGCTGTGTGAAAATAACTGCAGTAAACAAAACACCACATTCCAATATAGTTCCAGCTCTTTGACATGATATACGTACAGTAGGCCTACATGCCAATCCCTATCTATTATGATGAGAGTGACAGTAATGTTAAATTAATTCTTCAGGTATCCACACATACCACTCATTTTCTATATTTTGCGGCGTTTTTCTCACTTCTTGGTTCTTTCACTTTCACAGGTTTTTCATTTCTTAATGTACTGAGGGAGCGTGACAGCCAATTGACTGGGTGTCCAAGACCTTGATGACCTTGTTAAGTTGTTTTCTGCTCATGACTCTCTTAACAAACACTTTCCACTCCACAGGAAATGCTCAAAAGCACATTATTTTCTCCATCTCCTGACCTTTCCTCCTTCAGCATCGTTAATTGTCATCTTTTGTCAATTTACTCTAGCCATTGACATCCTGGCAACTCCGAAAAGTTCTAAAGGTCACCGAGGTACCGGAGAACTCACACAGCTGCCTAGTTACTTTGCATTATGCTGTAAAAGAATAAATTACTTTTGCACTGCTGTTGCTCAGTCTTTTTTGTTGTTGAGAATTTTATATAGCGTGACCCTCGCCCTGTTTTGTTTAACTTTGTTTGATTAGCCTTTGCCCTAAATGCACTCGCCAACTGGTTAAAAAATAAAAAATAAAACAATGATCAGGTGAGACAAGAAATAAACCCTAGTATCCTTTTAGAGATAAATTAAATGTATGCAGGAAAAAAATAACAGTTTAAACTTGACTTAATTAACCCTTTTAGAGAGTGAACAATTTATGCCTGCCAAAAAAGGTTTAAGCCACATGCAGCCACCACCATATTGTCAGACCACTTGTGTAATTACAGTATCTTTAAAACATGAGATGGCTCCGTGCCGCTGTCAATTTCGGTCTATGCCACCCATGGTCAGAGATTTTTAGTAATGTAATATGAATTCATTTTCTATATATTGCTCTGGAGTCCGTCTGCTTTGTCACTTTTTTTCATAGTATGTATTTTTTGGGGCCTTTTTTGGCTTTATTTGACAGTGAAAGCTATTACAGGAAGTGAGTGGGAGAGAGAGAGAGAGAGAGAGACAGGGAAGGATCGGCAAAGGACCCGGGCCGGAAATCGAACCCGGGTCGGCCGCATAGCAAAAGAGTGCCCTACCATTTGCCTCACGGTAGGGCCACATTGTCACTTTTTTCAATCAACAGTATTGAGCGAGTGTAATTGGCCTATAATCGACTCAGTGTCTCTGACCTTGCTGAGTTGTTTTCTGCTAATGATTCTCTCCCTTGTCGAACGGTTTTCACTCAATGGGAAATGCTTTCTTCCCATTTTCCCTCTCTCCCCTCCCTCTAAGCTCTTTGTAATTTTTTTTTGTCAATTTACTCTGGACTGCACCCTGCTACCCCTACAACCATGTGGTGAATTTCTCAAAACCAAAGTTGCTTACTACATTAGCTACTTTGTTGTTTTCAATGCATTTTCCCATTGGCAACTACCGAAGTTGCTAACAGGCTAACAACTTCTCTTTTGAGAAACTCACCCCTGTAAAGCTCTATAGGTCCTCAATGAGTCTGAGCACTCAATTAGCTGACTAGTCAGTCTGTGATGAAAAGAACTTGCTTCTGCTTTGCCGTGTTGATTAGACTGTTGTTGAAAAGGAGATTTATAGAATTTCATAGTGTGATCATGGCTGTTTAGTTTGATAGACCTTTATATCTACTAGTTGACTTTTTTTTTAAAATAAAGAGAAGAATTGGATGAGAGGAATACCACTATTGTCCATTTAGAGATTGATTACATTTATAAAAAAAACAAAAGAAGAAAACAAATAAATAAAAAACAACAACAACAAAAACAAATTAGATTAGTAACCAGAGCCAGTTGCAGTGTGTGCCGCCTGCCATATTATTGTCACGGCATCTGCCATTGCGCCACTGCCCATTTTCGAGAGGCTGGCCAGCGCTAATGGCTGCTCTGGTCATCAGCAAGAGACCAGTGGTCAGGGGAAATGACCCCTTTCAAACAGATATGCCCCCTTTCAAAAGGATATGCTCTCTCTCTCGCTCTCTCTCCCTCCCTGTGCTGTGCCAGTGTTCCACCATGAATGAACAACAGCACTTGCAATTAGAGGTGTGACGTTCACGGATGTTCTTTTGAATGGCTCCCTGAAGTGAACGATGGGAACCGGATCACAGCTGGGGGAGGCACTCGATCGTAATTTCTGTCATTTTTCATTAATTTTAAGCACGTGACCTCGACCAGAGTAATTAAATTTGGGAAAAAACACAATTGTTTGCCTTAAATAGTGGCAAAAACGGTCTTTAGAAGCAGGAGAATAATCAGTTGTTGTTTGGACAAAATGACCTTGAGGTGGAGTCAAAATATTACATTCTAAACATTGAATAAATCATTAGAAAAATGTTTTTTTAACAGCTCTTTCAAAGGAACGAGCCACTAAGATCCGGATCCCGTCAAAGAGCCATAAATCCCATCTCTACTTGCAATAGAATGGGAATCCACACAACCACGGTATCATTATCAGTGCTCATTTTGGAAGCAGTAATGTGTCCTGTCTTTCTCTCTGAGGGCTGGATGATAATGACGAGGGGTGAATAACCTCTTTAAACAGGAAGGCTCCCGCAGCTGTCCCCATGACCCAGCCTGCCCAGCCATTACACCGATGACATCACATCCTGGCCAAAGGGCGTTATTATTATCCTGTCTGACTGCTGATGGCCAGAGCAGCTATTAGTGTTGGGATCACGTGTTTGTGTCCGTCAACTTGTGTTTGTTGTTTTCCCATTCACTTTACATTGGTTGATGTCACTTGGTGCCATGTGTGGTATCTGTGACTAATGTCAAAGCTTTGTTATCAGAGGCCCTGTGAACTCACAGTTGCTGTTTCACACTTGCGCGCACAGACACACACCCACCCACACCAATGTTTCAAACGGCATTATTGTGGTTGTTTCACATTCCTTTAGCCCGGGCATATCAGCTCACAATCATCACAGGCACAACAGAGTGCTTCTTTCCTTTTTTGTTTTTTTTCTTCCTTTTTTACTTTGCTATGCATATATGCGGCAGTCATTCCCCTTACAAAGAATTAATTGGATTTAAGTGCCATCTCTGACAATGATGAATGGTTGCTTTGTGTTAAGTGCCTGTGGGGAAAATGCACATTTACTGCAATGCTGAGTGACCTTCTCGTCTCGCACAGATTAGCCATTTTATTAGCATTTTTATTTGATTAGCCGTTATTGTGCATTTGCATTAGACCAGACTTAGTCACTGCGAATTACACCTAACACTTTCCGTTATCAGCGCTCTCCTGAATTTTGTCTTGCTTGCTTTCTTTCTATCCTTCCCATAGTATGAACTGAAATACAGGAACCAATGTTATGAAATGAGTTATGGAGTACCTGACCAAATGATCTTGACAGGTCTTCAGCAAACGACACATTAATCACATGATTGATCATTTTAATATGATCGAGAATATCATCCACATACAGCGCCGCCAGTTAGTATTGGCATGCCTTAATTTCATTTACAAAATGTGCAATATATCCAGAAATAAATGGAAATATAAACAACTTTTACCAACAGGATATTTTAATTGAAGGTCCAAAGATATGTAGAATAGCAAAGTATATAACAAAGCTACCGGTAGTTCAGCGTGTGTGTGTGTGTGGCAGAAGGCCACTTTCCCTCCGCCTAAATTTGAATAAATTCTTAGAAACGTGAGAAAATGGAGCAGCAGGAATATGCTGTGGGACCAATGGGCCTGAAAATTAATGTTTAACATTTTAATGATGTGGGACCAGAACTGACTCATACCTAACCTACTTTGTTTAGGTAGCCCTGCATATCTCCTGGACTTTTTAGGATATTCACATTCTTAGCATTGTTGGCATGATGAGTATCCTTGGGCTTGTCTTTGATGGAGCAGTGCTGCTTTTGCTTTGTAGCATGCATGCACACTGCCATTTCAAACCAGAATGCATTGAAATGGCAAAGTGTGCATGCGTGCTGCAGAGCACTGCTCCATCAAAAACAAGCCCCTTAGTTAAAGTTCAATGACCTCTTGAGGTCAACAGAGGACAGATAGAGCTCGGCATATTGCAGATTTGAATTCAGCACACCCAAATCGACAAAGTAAGACTAAATACATAGGGCCCTATGAAATCCGTTTTACTTTTTCTCAAATTCCATTTTATTTTTTCTCAAATTCCGTTTTTTCGGATTTATTTTTTGCCAAATCGGATTTTTTACATATTTTTAACTTCAGGTTTTCTCGAATAAGTTTGGCTATATTGCAACGTGCAGCTACATTAGAGACATTTTTGGTCACGTTATATGTAGGCATTAAATAGCCTCGCAAAGTCCCTACTGTCTACCGTTTCACACAAACACGTTTTACAAGACGGCCGTTTTCTTCTGATGATGACTTGACCCTTTTTCAAAGTTGCTGCTAACTTTTGATCACTATGCTTCGTGGCCAACAAAGTTAACAAGACATGATCAAAGCATTGCCTGTTCAGTTTTTATTTTACAGCGGTCACGTCTGTTGTAACAAACTCCAAACTCCTGCTTCGCATCGGATGATTCCATTGTTTATTAAAGTGCAGTGGAGAGCCGCCTGTCCTTTTAATTCTGTGTCGCATCACATAGTCTTGGTAACAGACGGTCAGGACAACGTGTTTATGCCTGAACTGTTCTACTAGGCAACATTTGAGTGCTGTTGAGTTTTAAGATTTCTTCAATGCTCTGACGGCCAGTGTTAGGACGCGGGAGACAATCGGAAACACCGCTTGGGAGAGAGATGCGTTCACTGTCAACATGTGCTGACATGGATCATGGATCTGCATAGAACTTTTGCGCATCACCTCGCATATTTTGGTTGAAATGTCTTTTAGACTGATAAATGATGACGAAAATAATGGATTTTTAATTTTATCATAAGAAATGAGCAAATTCCGTGCAATTCCGCATTTATAACCAAATTCCGTTTTAATGTCCACATTCCGTGATTCCGTCCCGCGGAAATCATAGGACCCTATATGCCGTCTTTGTCTCAAATGCCTTGAACTCCTTAAATAACCCCCCTTTTGGAATTCACTCAGCAGAGAACTGGAAAACACTCCCGTGAGAGTTTTATCAAGTTGTCTGCGTAAGGGTATATTGACACTGATGTGTTGATCATTGACTGTACATACCTTTTTTGTCTTTGCAGTGAAAACCGGCCAGGATGTTGTTCATATAGTTACAGGGCCCTCCTGAAAACCTACAAAAAAACAGGAGCATAGGCACCTGCTGCCAGGTGCATGACATCGACAGGGCAACCATCGCCCTGACCGCTGTAATCGCCGAAGTTCACATTGTTGCCGATCCCGAAATTAAGATCCCGGAATATACGGGGCAGACCCTAAAAGCCTATGCACAACAGTGCAAAACATTCTTGGAGAGCCAGCCAGGCTTGAGGGAGGAAATAAACCAGATGAAGAAAAATGGTGACTTGTTGCCAGTACCTTATAAATAAATAAAGCCCCCTGCACACTACATGCGGAAAATGACTCCGTTGGCCGCATTACGCCATCTAGTGGACACCGGACTACCTAAAAAAATAATCCGTACGCTCAAAAGGTCCGGTAAAAGAAAATGGCTGACGGTTCAGAAAAGTTGATTCTCGCTGTCTCGGGGCACCGGGTCCTCTATGACCTGACAGCGGAGGGTTATAGGAACATCAATTTAAAAGCATTGGCGTGGGATGATGTGGCGCGCACGACCGGCAAAACAGGTCCGTTCAAATCTTTTGGTTGGATTATTTATAGCGCCGATGTCACAATAGCATAGTTAGCGCAGCATAGCTATCGTTTTATAGCTGTTCCGAGTGAATGAATGAAATGAAACGTGAATTATTTGGTATGAGGAAGCATGAAGTTTTGCACATGTTACCATAACATGTGCAAAACTCTATGCCAGACCATCTAGTGTTGTTGTCGAACTCAATATTGCATAGGGAACAGACATCAGACATGCATCTCCCCCATTGCATCCGCACTGCTCTCTCCTGTCATGGAGCAGATAATTCTGTTACTGTATGTGGAACATACGAAGAGTTCAGATGCAAAACCCCCTATGTGACTTTTCAGAAAATAATCTTAATTCATTTTTATTCACTACAAAGCTGTCAAAATTGCATATTTTTTTTCATTTTATTTATGTAATATAACTATTTATATGTATTGTCAAGTATATGAATGTAAACCAAACCGACAACTGGGTTCTCTAAAAATATAGAAGTGCAGGTCTTCAGAAATGGAGTTAGGGGGTTTTGCATCTGAACTCTTCATACCCTAGAACTATGGCTTATGTCCTGTCCTGTCACAGGATCCGCACTCAGTTGTTATATTTACCAAATACAGCTATACAAGATAGACCTTACCGTTTCAAACAATATGACCTGGAGTAATGACATTGCTCATACATTCATGCAGATATGAACCTGAAGTGTGTGTCAGGGTTGCCAGTTGAGGCTGAAGATTTCCTACCCAAAATATGCTCAAAACCTGCCTGGAAACACTAAATCCAGCCCAATTCTATTGATTTCTATGGCCAAAAATTGGAAAGGGAACCACCCAACACTGGCAACACTGGTGTGTGTGTGTGTGTGTGTGTGTGTGTGTGTGTGTGTGTGTGTGTGTTAGAGAGAGACAGAGAGAGGGGGTGGGGTGGTGCATGCATCTACAGCTGTCAGAGGCTACTGTTGTTGCTTTTCAGTGGAGGAGGTCAAGAAAAGGTGGAGGGATCTGAGGGACAACTATGTCAAGCATAGGAGGGCAGAGCAGGAGCGCCAGGTCAGTGGGGCCGCTGCCTCTCAGAAGCGGCCCTTCAAATATGCCCAAATCATGTCTTTCCTGATACCATATGTCACCCCCCGGAGGACGACATCCAATATCCCTGACCCTGACCCCAGGAGTGATAGTGAACAAAAATCCTGTGCCTGAACTTTTTACCCTGCTCTAACGACGACGACAAGATACTGCATAGTGACTATTTTGACACATTATTCAAACATTTAATAGCATGTGTATGGCCATTATTTAAGCCTGATAGTAGAAGAAAACCGTGAACCTGTGACACTTTCTGAGATAAGAATAACCTAATGGTTAATGTTTAATTATTATCAATGTTTTTATTTTTGCAAACTCTGTCAAGCCTGAAATCAGGCATGGAGCCTGAATACTTTCAGCCCTGCCCTGACCCCAGCGAGGAAAGTCAGGAGAGAGAAAGGGTAGAGGTGAGAATTGAGGAGGAGGAAGAAGAAGTAGTGGTGGAGGAGGTGGAGCAGGATGAGGACCCTACCCCTGCACCGTCTGCCGACGAGGGCCCAGGGAGTGGTACTCCAGTAGTCAGGAGTAGTCCTGTGGTGAGGCAGCGTGGGGGAATCATTTCTCCGTGGCGGAAGCGGAGGGCGTAGGCACCAGTCAACACCAGTCAACAGTTTGAGCGCAGGTTGCTGGCTGCCGCTGAGGCTGCCGGTGCTGCGCCAGAAAAGGATGAGGACCAGGCTTTCCTTGACAGCCTGCACCCCGCCCTCAAGCGCCTGTCACCTCGCAAAAAGGCCATGACAAAGCTGAAGATACATCAGCTAATGGTTCAGGCTGAGTTTGATTGTGAGTATTTAGTTTGGATTATCTGTCATGATTTAAATTACTTAAATAAATAAATCCACTGAAAAGCACAAAGGAGTAGGCACTTGCTGACAGTTGTAGATCCACACACTTAGAATTCCTCCCCATATGGATGTATGAAGCATCTCATGAAGTCGTAGTCTTATAATCATGTAGTCACCCCTTTTATTTTCTGTTTGTCTTGTTTTTTTTTGCAGAGCCTGGTCACCATCACCGTTCGGTTCGTCACTGTTCGCCGGGTGGATAGGGATGGTGTATGCGTTTGTTTGTTTGTTTGTTCTGCCAGGGCAATTTATTGCCTTTATGTTATTAATGGTTTTATTCGTACTTTCAATGAAAATAATTCATTACAGAATTACCCACGTCTCCGGTGCGAGATTTTTTATTTATTTTCTTAAAGTGCCCATGGCGTAAAATTTTGACCTTATGATGTTTTGGGGCCTTAAAATGAGTTACTCTGACCTCCTGAAGTCATCCCAGTGGTTTGCAATGTGTTACTGTGTACACCGAGCTGTGCTGGAGGATCCTCCCAATTTGTAAACAAACTCTGACACAGCATCCAATTGACGCAAAGCTCGTGTGTGCCCGAGATGACGTCCTGACCTCGTTCGCTCTCAACTCGTCCACGCCCTCTCTCCACCCACTAGCACGCCCATTCATTTGAAAACTCTATAAATACCAGCAGAACACCACATACCTACCGGTTCAATGTCTGAGGGAACATTTTCCGGACTAATGCTTTCACAATCTGGGACAATACAGAGCAAGTTATGGCCAACACCTGACGCTGAAGTCTGGATCAATACCACCAAGCCTCCTGAACAAGTAAGTCATGAAAAGCTTCCAGTCTGTATTACAGTGTCATGGCTAACTAGCCTGCAGTATTAGCTGTGGAGTGGGAAAAAAACCATACATTAGCCATGAAAGCTACACTGCTACAAAAGCAATAGCCATACTCTGTCTTGTTTTTCTTGGGAAATCGACTGTAAAATATGACCATGGTCTTTTGAACTTACATGTACATCAAGCATGAGCACAATTAACTAAATAGTTTCGATGGAAATGAAACCTTGACGACCGGGCTAGCGGCTATGTTAGCCACCCTGCCGTCAAATAACACAGGCATCCAGCTAGCTAGCTAACAAGGAATGTGATGTTGACAATTATTCTATTACACACCAATTTAACAAGACCAAATTGCTCAACATTTCGTTGGTTGACCAAGGAGGGTCCTGTGGTTGAAAACAGGGCATTTTTAAACGTTGTTGGTGAAAACACAATTTATTTAGTAAACCCTTTTTGTTGGCTGTGGTGGTGCGGTACATATTCATTTCCATGGACACTGGTGTTCGTAGTTTCACCTAGGGATGTTATAACTTGAGCTAACAGGTGTTAGAACTAACCGTGTGTTCGGAAAGCCCAGTTGTGACTAGCGATACACACCGAACTTGTGAATTGGCATATTGACCAGGCAAGCCTTTGACTCGATTTGGTCACCTAACTATACCGAGTGTAGAGCTACTGGCCACTGCATTGAAACGTAGCTGGCTACAGTAATTACTCAGCGAGATGTGCGTGACTGCACGAGCTCAGCTGACACATCCACAGACTTCAAGCAGTTGTTACAGGCTGCTATTTAGTGGTTGTGACGGCATTTGACTGCGTTTTTGTTTTCATCATATAACAAATTTGGCGTAACCTCTGGTGGGTACACAGCAGTCGAATCACTTGTCTAGCTTACCTTGCTCCAGGGCAGGCAGCTGTGGAGTTACGTGTGTTGCTATGCAACCTGCCCCCACTGTCTGTCACGTTTTCATTCCTATCCGTGAGTAGCTTGGAAAGCCAGATGCAGTCGAATATTGGGTTTATGTTTCCTTGACATTTATGTCTCTTTTCAGACTCAGACAATTTTCTTGTATATTGACAATAAACTTGACTTGACTTGACTTGTATAGAATTTGAGAGGCTTATTGTGGATCATGGAAAGTTATATTCTGTATTTTTTCCTAATGGCCGCAATTCTCATCTACAGAAGTTCCTGTTACAGACGGTCATGATGAGTAGAAGAAGGCAACATGATGAAGCAAAACTCCTCCTTCACCACTACGTTGGAGTCTTCCCATTCAGTCATCATCCAATTTGCTCCAAATAATCAAACACAAGCAGGTACCTGTAATTTGAGTGCTTCTGGATCTTCACCTTTTTTCCGTGGTGCTCATCAGTGTAGGGTCTCTCAAACTTGGTCCAGGTAGACAGATGCAGATCGAGGCACTAAAGCAGGGGTCCCCAAACTAAGGCCCGGGGGCCGGATGCGGCCCGCCATGCCCCTTTGACCGGCCCTACATCTCTCTGCACCTCACCATTTACACTGACCCAAAGAAGCAATCCTCATAGAAAAAAAAAATAATAAAACATTGTATCTATCTATCACTCATAAACTGTCATTCACTCATGTCAGTGACTCATTTTTCTAACCTTTCCTTGCTATTTTTACATGTGAAGTACTCACTTCTTTTGCAAATCACTTGTAATGATGAACTATTTTGTGCTAGAAATTATGGCTATAACAGGCAGCAGCCTAGCATACAGCCCACATTGATCCCGGCCCCTGATCACAGTCAGGAGCGATAATGTGGCCCCCAGAGAAAAACGTTTGGGGACCCCTGCACTAAAGGTTGCAATTTATACGCCCTGAAGGCCATAAGGGCCGAAACGCGTAAGCATTGTAGCCAAATAAAAAAGTAAAAAAAATTGCAACCTTGAGTGCCTCAGCATCTGTCTAACTGGAACAAGTTGCTCCAAAGAATGTTGTCTTTCCTTATATGCTGTGCAGGTGAGAAGATGGATCTTGATGTTCTAGCACCTGATTTTTTTTGTTTTTCTTTTTTAAAGCAGGATTACACTAAATGGCAAAACATGTAGGCTTACTTTGTTTCCTTTCCACTATCCAAACTCCCATCCTCCTTTGTGCTTGTGGCCTTGTAAAATATGATGTGGTATGCTGATAGATGGGCAATTAAACAACTCACAAAAGATCAATTCAAATGTCATTTTCTGATTAGTTGTTGTGCATAGCAGGGAAACTTATTTTCTCCATGGATGCTAGGTTGTTGGGCCACAAGCCCAAGTAGAAGACATGAGTTTGGATAATGGAGTGGATACCTTGACTATGCCCCCTAAAAACACTCTTCTGTTGAGATGTCTATATTTGCTTTACAAGGCAATGTAACACACACACACACACACACACACGGTTTCAGGTGATACTTGATGTAATTATAACTATACAATACAATTCATGGCATTAGTATGAAATGGCTCTTGCAGTGTTTTAGGAAGGAGCCCTTCATATCCTTTCCAATGACAATAACGAGGTTTGTCCTTGAAACTGGCTAACCCTCACCATCTTGACCAAATGAAAAATAAGAGGGACACTCTGTTCACACATTGTCTTTTGTACTTGCAGACGCTTCTTACAGATGGCTGTCCTCTAGAATGAAAATGCACACCAACCACTGGCAAACATCAAAAGCTAATCCAACCTTTGGTAAGATTTGAAAAGAATTCAGTTCAACTAATTCTGACATAACATTTTAATAGTGTTACTTCAATAATTCCAAAATGACATAGCATTCTAAACAATATTTTGCTTTTCCTGTAGGCTTTGTGTGGAAAGGTCTTCAGAAACCCTGCGACTGATGCAATGTTGGTGCCCTAGAAGACAAGTCAGCACAGTTCAGACGAGCCAGCCAGAGGAGGTCACCGCCAGCCTTGTATCGAGGTTCCAACGTCCTTCATCGGGGAACTCGGCATGGATATGCAAGACGACACTCGAATCACTGTTGGACAAATGCCTGAAACGGCTGGAAAAATAGAAAAGATGGTTACAGAGACTGTTATTGCTGTTCTTCTTTCAGTACAATATTTGCCTTCCATAAAATATTCACATGTTCCAATTTAATATTCTTGATGCTGTTGTAAATAAATTTGCACACTGTCTTCACACTGTCTGCATAATTGAATTAGCCGCTTATGGTGATCTTGAACTCTGTACAAAAAGTTCCAGCATGCATTGTGGCTCTCCTGCCTTCTCTCCAAGTTATAGTGATCTGATAAAGATAAGACATGGCAAGTTTGCTCTATGCACAGATGGTGTCAAATGAAAGTAATGCGACCTGAGCTAGGCAGCATAATGTTATCTCTTTCTGTAGGCATTGTCTCAGTTTCCACACTAGCATCTAACCTTATTACAAAATAAGGAGTTTTCTGATACTGACAGCCAGGTTACTCTCAGGTAAACATGAGATGATGCAATGATTTTCACAATGGAAACTTAACTGGCAACTATGGATAAATGTGATGTCAACAGAGCATGGACTATTTCACCATTGTATACAACAGTGTTTCCCAACCAGGGGTACGTCGTGTACCAGTAGGGGTACATGGAAAATGTGATGCTAACAAATGTATGGAGTGCACTCAAATTGGTATAGAGGATCATATAGAGCAGGGATGGGCAACTGGAGGCCCGGGGCCACATGCGGCCCGCCTCCTTACTAAGTGCGGCCCATAGATAAACCATACTTATTACATACTAAATTATAATGAACAAACTTCTTTTTTAAACCACTACTGAGTTAATCTGTTAAAATTACACTGTTGGCTGACAGAGAACACTCCTATTGCTTCCAAACTTTTTCGGCGGCCACTGAGCAACCAACTGCACCTCGAATCTGCAAGCTGCAGTCAGATCCGCAGTCATCTGGCCCTCCAATGTTCACAATGAAAAAAATGTGGCCCTCCTTATCATGAAAGTTGCCCACCCCTGATATAGAGCATGAAGGAGGGGGTACTCATGATATGACAAAATTAATTAGGGGGTACACAGGGCAAAAAAGGTTGGGGATCCCTGGAATACAAGACATAATGGATGCATTTTTAGAATGCCATGTAGGCTATTGGACAAAGGAAAGCTGGCTATTCTCCAGCACAGACAGTGAAAAGGGGTGCTCCTCAAATGCAGCCAAGTTGTATGTAGACACATTTTATGATCAGCCGATGGTGAGGAAGTGCATACATCATAACTAGTATAGAGTACCCTTTTGTCATGTAATACACCACCCTCCTCAAACAGACTTGTGATACATGATAAGCATTGCAGTGGTGAAACAGAACAATGTTGTAAACAAAGGTGTAAAAAGTCTACTATAACCTGACAACTACCCTCTCGTTCATTTATAACATTTTTACCACATTTGTGTTGCATCATAACAGGGAAGGACTTGCAATTGCATGCTAACCATCCACACTGAGAAAGTTACTGGGTTTAGAGACAGTTGCGATGCCAGTAACGTGCATCACACACACATCAAATGGGGTTGTTTGCTCATAAGTTAAAAAAAGAATATTGTAATTTATGATGGTGACTTGCCAGGTCATTGCGTGGTGAATGATTGCTGCTGTAATTACAAACTCACTGGCAAGTAACAGTGCTTCAGAACTACCCATTCAACAAATTCAAATTGCAGACATAACATTTCAAACTCACCCTTCTGAGGCATCCTGCGCTGAAGCCCATGAGCAGGTAGGCAATAGTTTGTTTCATCTTTGGGTCAAAACAAGCGAGTAAGTAAGTTCCATCAGGTGCTGGACGTGCCATTGCTAACTAGGGCAAATTGCTAACTCGAGGTAACAGCTAACCTGCTGCACCACCACAACAACGCAGCTTTAGCCCGCGGCTCCGCCCCCGCTCATCAACGACACCCCCCCCCCCCCCCCCCTCCCCCTCCTGTTGCATATCATTACAGATCGACGCACAGGGAGAGGAGACTTTTCACCAAAGAGGCCTAAATGGCGCATTTCAGCATTATTTTGATAAAAATTGCGGATATAGCATCCTGACACCCCCGCAAACCCATACAAAGCACCAAAGGACCATGTAAATTTCATGCCATGGGAACTTTAAATTAACCTAAAATAGGGCTGAGAGGATTTGTATTTAAAAACTTTTGTAGTCACCCTAAAAGTAAAATGTTGTGCACTTCGAAATGGCTGTGAAGAAAAAGGAACATATCCCCCTCCCTACATGAAATGCACAAGTTAAGCCATTAAGCACACTTGAAATGTATTGTGATAAATAGGTAATTATTCATGAATATTTTTATATTATATCTAATTAACTAATTAATTAATTATAATTTAAAATAAATATAATTTAATTAATTATAATTATTTATATTATATCATTAATTATATAATTAATTATGCAAGCATTTCGAACAATCAAATAAAAGCAGACTGAGAGAGACAAAGAGAGCGAGAGAGAGAACCAGACAGCCAGACATGACAATAAGCACTCGAAGTTAAAACTCTAAATCACAATCCGTCTGTTCCTCAGCTACTCCCAGCGTGAGATTGCCACATCAAAATTGAAGGCCTCAATCCTCACTGTTAGACCGGGACGAGCCTGGAAATCATCGAAAAGTTTTCCTATCAAGGTTTTCTCAATTGATTCTGGTACTTTATATTAATCGAAAAAAGTTTTTGCGCTGTCGAAAAATTGGTCCAGAATCCTAGATGGCTGTCAAAAATCCCATGTTGGTGAGAGAAATGAGCTTCTATGGTTAACCGATCATGTCCCATGATTTTCATATTACAAATCCAAGATGGCCGCCGGGCGAACCCCCAAAATCATCATATCTCCTGCTTTAGAAAGACTACAGCCATAACATAGGTGTCTATTCATAGGTTTCCATGGTCACTGAATCCATTTCTGCATGTACTTTGCAAATCTGACCAATCAAAAAATCCAAAATGGCTACCAAAGCTAATGCTCCCACTTTGGAGAAACGCTCTAAGAGTTGTTATGCAGCAACTATGACATTTGATTTGTTCTTTCGGGTTATATATGAATTCAGGAGGACTAATGCATTTTGCAAGTGAACGAACAGGAAGCAAGCGAACTGGAGCGAAGCGAAATCATTAAACAAAGTTTAATGTTATGCAAATGAGTAGCGAATTCGCCTGCCGCGGCCCAATCATATCAACAACACAACTGTTCTATTCCATTTGATTTGCCGCGACGACCTGATGACGGTTGAGCTGTCAATGAATTTTGCCTCTTTGCCTCGCCTGCTTTGTGTCCCTACCGTTATTGTCACCAAAGCACTCGTCAACACTTCCTATAGTGCACTGTCCTTTGATTTGTTCCTCATGACGGTGCATTCACACCAACGGCATGGACGTCCACTTAACGTGTCTGTTATCACCGTTCTTTGGCCGAGATGGGCTCATCTGTTTCAAGGTCTGCATCATACATACAGTATATGGCTGAGCCTGCAAGACAAAACAATGGATTGAATGAAAATGTATTATGTTGTTGTTTACTGAGTAATCTCAGTACATTTAAAAGAATTTCATCAAATTAGAGATTCACTACTTACCCTTCTGTTAATCATTTCCCTTGGTCTTTTTTCTGGAGAGAATTGGTGGCAGTTGTTGACATGTAAACCATATTGGCTGGATACCATAATTTGTTCTTTCCCAACTATTTCCACTGTCGATAGATGGATAGTCTATGCTTGGCTGCAGAAACTTAAGAGTAGAGTAGAGTAGAGTACTTTTATTAATCCTGAAGGAAATGAAGGTGTCTGTCAGCTTACATAAATACACAAATCCAAACATACACAAATAACTTATAAACATAATTGCACATTACAGTAAAACTTGTACTTGTACCATATCCTTGCCTGGAAGTTACTCCTCTTGATGCACTCATCAGCGCTGCTCTCATCTGGCAAGATCCCTGAACTCGATTTTACCCTCTGGTTGCTGTACATCCGTATTCTTGTCTGTATTCTTGTCTGTCATCTTTTCAGGGGTACATGCATGTTTGCATGAAACATTTGACATCTGTAGTGTCTTCATTATTATTGATGGATCTGAATCCTGAAAGGAGATTTGCTTTCTCTATATTCTGCATTTTTTTCCAATGGTTTGACCTTGCCAACTCTGAAGGGGTAAGATGTGGTATCACAGCTTGTTATACCATGAGAGGTTTGAAGTAGTTGGCATATTTCATCTCGAAAGTGGGTGGCTAGCTTTTTCACACTGATGTATCTGTCATCAACGAGCAAAAACATACAGCAACTACAAGCATCACAACACCTACAAAGTCCTCTATTGCATAGCCCCCAATGGTTTTGTGGTTTGGTGGCAGAGCTAGTGACACTTTTATCACAAGAAAATTGTGAATTTCTGTCACATTTGACTTTTGGTGATCAGATTTTCTTCCTCCAGGAGTGACATTGGCTATTCCAGCATTTACACGTGGATGTACACAACTATCAGAACATGAAGTCACAAGAACTCGCCGTCTGGCCAATGTCCGAATTCATGTTGAGCGTGCAATAAGAAGGTTAAAACTGGGGAAACATGCCTGTCGCATCGTACGGTCGAAGCATTTCGCTCGCATCCGACTGTCGGCTCGTGTAGTGTGAGGACTTGAGTCGTGAGTTGTGAACTTATAAACAGTGAAATTCCATCGTGCAGTGTGAGCAGAAGCTTAAGACCCACGAGTGAAAATATCGCATAGTGTATGCCCGGCTTAACGCAAAGCCACCTTTGCTCTCATTAAGGACTGGCTTAAATACACACAGTTCTGAGAGCCAGTATAATTTTTCACTTACGGCTAGAAAATGTTTTTTTATTATTATTTGTTTCTGGTTGCCATTTTTAGTGCGACCCACATTATTATTATTATTTTGAGTTTTTGGAATACTCCAAAAAATATCATTGTCGTGTGGATGGTTGTTCATATAGAACAACACGCTTCTGCATTCCCATAATTCGCCATCTCTCGTTTTCTACCTGCCTGCAAGTTACTGACTTTACATCGCATGACTATCCAATAGGGGCAACGCGCCCGGCTTGATATTAGAAAAGCCGAAATGTCACCGCAGAGTTACCCACCTACTTGGTCACGTTGTAGGCTAATTATTATGCTACAACATGTTAGTTGGTTGTCTTGTAGCTCGTAAGTTTTTAAACAACTTTCCTCACAGCGTTCTTGCAGACTAATACGATCTAGGTTGGGAACCTGGCGAAAATCCCTGTCAAATGACAAGTCAAAAGCCTTACCTCAAGACCCGACACTGACACAGCCTGACCACCCGCCTCGAAATGCAACACACAGACAACATTATGAGTATCAACGATTTTTGATAATGTCTCATCGTGTTAAAACAGCGGTTCCCAAACTGTTTTGCCCGCGCACCCCCTTCCACACTTCAAGACCATCGCGGTTCGCCTTTCACACTGCAGTCAATGTCCATGTTCTATCTGCTGGCAGCAGCCATTCATTTTCAATGGGAGCCGCGCATTGAACGCGGACGTCCACGCAGGAAAATAGACTCGAGTTCTATTTTCGAGAAACAACGCGGACATGTCCAGTCGGGACGGACATGCATCGTGCTTACGCCACGTTCCTGTGTGCAAGGCATGATTTGTTTTCATGCATTCTAACCGTTTCAGACTGACACCGGACACGTTCTGTGGACGTACTGTGGATGTCCTGGCATGAAAGCAGCGCCAGGGTCGCAATTTCAGATTGCTCCCGCCTGGAGCGTGTCTATGTTCCCACAGCCCATTGTTCCCACATCACTAAGATTTTTAACATTATTTTTAGGCCTATTGCTTCTCTTAGTTTACCTGCAAATGTGGGAACATGTAGTTGTAGAGCATAGGGCTTACATTTGAATAATGTCTTAAAACTGTGGGAACATGGAGCAGCAGGAATAAGCTGGGACCATTTGGGTTGAGCTGACCCCTCCCGCCCGTCCAATTGGGCTACTTGGGATGGCTGTGTGCGGGTAAAAACGTAAAAACATTTAAAAAAAAAAGCAGTTTTGTGCCCATAGAAACCAGTGCAATTTGTTCAAATTGGGCGGAATTTAGCGCATTTTGGAGGTTTTTGAGAAGCTTTCGGGCAGGTTTTGATCAGTCAAATCTGGCAACATTGATTAGTCAGACCAGTTGAGTCAAGGCAGCGAGATGATTGGATAAATTACTGTGCAGCTTGTTACCGGCCAGGTGCAAGCATGCGCCATATTGGCATAACAAACTGCCCCTGTTCATTCCTATGGACGCTTTCTGCCACCTTATATACAGTCTCTGAAATGGGCAGCTAACAATGCTAAATTATGGTAAAAGCTTCTGACGGCGGTACAGTTACAAAGATGTTGAAAAATAGTTGGGGTGTCTCAGATGGCGCACTTGTGCACTTCGGGCACTATATTTCAGTGCATAGGGCGCTTTCAAAGTAAAATTTTGTTAGTTCAGTGCACTGAAAAGCACCCGGATGATGCCCTAACAATGGCGGAAAACGCAGTGCTTGAACGATGGACACTTCACGCACTAAACGGACGCCATGTAGACAATAAAACGGAAGAAACGTGACGCTCAGTTCAGTAGAAGAGTTTGGTCAACTGTCTCCTGTATTTCTGTAAGTAATGTTGCTGAGACACCAACCTTTTCATGCCAAGCCAAGTATTGTACACAAAATAGCTGCCAGTTGGGATGTAGAAAATGTAAATACAAGCACGACACACTGTGCAATGTAAACAGTAGCCAACTGATATTTTGGTGAGCTAATGCTAGCTCTACTGTCACTTCCAGTCAGGGCACAGTGCATAGTGTGCCGACTTTTTCACAACACTATGCACTAAAGACCCCCAGTGCACTGCCATCTGAGACACGGCATGAGATTTTGTCTCTGAAAAGGCGTGTTTTTAAAAGTCGCTAGATGAGGTTTTTAAGTCACTAAGGCTAAGAAAGGTCTGCATAGCTGCAATAGAGAGGCTGAGAAGGAGAGGAGGACAACGCCTAGGAGGGAGAAGGGAGTTCGTAGCGATAGATGAAAGCCACTTCTGACACAAACGAAAAGTAAATGCAACAAAGCACAGAGTTAATTTTCCATCCCATCATGATATGATATCTAATGTATTACGTAAGGGTTAACGTTCGGCGAGAAGGTCGCTACCGTGGAATAGCAGCACGACAGAGAGAATCTTTAGACCCAGACGCGGAGCGGAGGGGTCTTGTTCTCTCTGAAGTGCTGCTATTCCACAAAGCGACCGACTCGCCGAAAGTTAACCCGCTTATTATATGGATATACTTAAATGATTCACACATGGCGGGGACATTTCTTTAGGCCTATTTAATGTGAAGTCTATTATAGTTTTTAATGTCAAAAGATTGTTGCTGCGCAAAACAAAAAAGTGCCATTGTGGAACACCGCTAACAGCTAGGTAGCCAGGACAACAGGTGTTGTCTATCACAGCAGCTGATTAGAGTCTTGTTGAAAAGTCGCTTTAGCAGTGAAAAGTCTTGTTGCCATTGACAGCGGTCTGTTATAGACCAACCCGTCCGTTATCGAAAAATAACAGACGTGCGAACGTTGGGGAGCCCTGTTGAAATACATGGAGCATTCGACTGATGACGTCACAACCATATAATAATGACATCTAATGTATTCCTGGCCGTGTAGCATCTACATGGAGGAGGAAGAAGTGGGTGTTTGTGTTTGGCATGCTGAGGGTTAGGGACAAAAGGTGCCGGCCTGTCCTTTGGCAAGAGCTCATACCTATTGTGTTTAAACACGTCAGGAGAGGTACCTCCATCCTCAGTGATGAGTGGAGGCTGTACCCCGTGTGCTAAATATTTTAGGATATAAGCACTACATGGTGAATCATTTGTAAATTATACAAACGGCTGCCACACGCAGCATAGAGTGTGCCTGGAGATCATATAAGGAGACTTTTGGTCAGGACAGGACCGAAGACCTTCTCACCCAGCACCTGACCCTGATTGAGTGGACCGAGTGGTTGGGCCGAAAGCACCACATTGGGTCACTCTGTCGCCTTCTCCACGATATGAAGATGATGTACTATTAATTCTGTTGTTCCCTATTTGTCCTCTTATAGTTCAGAGTTCCTGTTTTTTGTTTTTTAAGGTTAATGAATTCAGGTTTGGGTTTTTTTTGGCAATAAACTTGAAAAAACAATGTCTGATAGCACTGCCAGTCAGCGAATGGCTTAAACTACAGGAGAAAGGTACAACTCAATCATTTAACTCTATGGGAGGTGCATTTTTCAACTACAAAAAATTGGCACAATGTCACTTAACTCAATATCACAAGTTCGATTTCATTGTGTGCACTTAAGTGTTATGAAGTGCTGTGTGGTCTGTTAATTTAAATCTATGTTAATGTGTGCACTTGAGTACTGTGTCTGGGCTGTTGCGTTAAATCTGCTAATGTGTTTTTAAGTGTTTTACGTGTTTAAATTTGAATTTATAAAACAACCCGTTTTAATGAAGAACACAGTGTCTGTTTCTGTATTGTATAGACGTACATTCTTTTCTATTTTGATAAAAAAAATTATCAGTTTAATATTATGCCACCAAAACTGACAGCCTGCTCTCAGGGAACAACATGTATAAGAAAATAAACTGACATCTGTGTTTAAGCTTCAGACCATTGTAGTGGGCACGTGGCCTTAGACACTGTACGATAAAGAATATCTGCTACTCTTCCATGGAGAAGGTGTAAATTCTAATTGATTTGATTATCTTCATTTTGCAACTTGGGCTTATAAGCCTAAGTCACGTGAAGTGTATATATAAACAAATCAAACAAAAAAAGGAAACAAAATGAAAAAGATAACAGTATACATGTGCTATATCCCAGGCTGTTGGTGTCCTAGAACCCCCTGGTTGCTTGGAATACGTCTTGAAATGGTATGAATTCCCACCTTTACCGAACATTGAAGCCTGCCGTAGAATGTCCACCAAGGCAAAAATGTCCTGGTTCATGTCAACCAGGTGGACACCTGTTCGCTTCCACACCCCAAGTTCCTCATCGGTGTATAATTCCCTACTGGCAGTGGACCTTCCATTCAGGTTGGGTCCAAGACCCTTCAGGAATGACTTCAAGAACCCATTCAAGTGCTCCAGGTGCAAGTCCAGTGGAATGTTTCGGCCTTTCCCACCCCTAGTGTTCTAGAACCTATTCCACTTCACTCTGTGAGCCATGCGGAGAGACAAGGTGGCATTCACTTGAACCGTCAGTAAGAAAGTGCTGTATGCATATTGTCCATGGCCGTACGCCCTGTGGAACAGAAGGGCCACTTTGTAGATCCGCATCAATCTTTCCCTGTGTCTCATTCAAATGAATGGCAAAGTAGCACGCTAGCTTTGGCTGTGGGGGGGTTTTGAACAGGACTGGCCATGCAGTGTGAAAGGCAGAGAAAAACACACGGTCCAAAACTAATCAGAAAGACCGCGTTCGTCCCGCGACCGTTCCGTTCAGCTTCGGTATGTTTGACCCCTAAAATGACCTTGTAAGCCAAAGACCTCCATTGAGTGCGTTTACATGCAGTTCAGTATCCCGAAGATGCGTTTGGGCATATAAACACCGTTTCCCGATTTCAGTATCCTGAATAAGACCCTTTGGCAGGTGGAGTATTCCGATTGAAGCCGGGATACTGATGCATGTAAACACCTTATCCCGAATGAACATGTGAAGGTTCTATTTTCGTGCGCGAGTTACTGCTGGGGAATTAGTTTTTTTTTTCTACAGTAGTCTACAGTTAGCAACGGAGTTAGGGGCCGGTTACTATCCTGACCGCCTACAAAATGGCAAAGTCTTATTTCTGGTCAGACAGCGAGACCGAATGCTTACTTTCCACGATGGCGGAATTAAATATTGTTAAGTGTCTAGATGGACGTAAACATCGTAACGCAAAGCTTTTTAAAACGGTGGCCGACAAACTGGCAGAGAGCTTTCAACGGCGAACAGTGGAACAAGTTAGCCTGAGTATCATCCTCCGTAGTGACCGCGCTGGCTCAATACTTTCGCTTGCTGACCACGGAGTCTGACCCTGCAGCCACCCCCGGCAGTTGGAATTCAGATATTCGTTCAGTATCTGAATAGCCAATAGGCTCGCTGATAGTCTAAGCCCCTCCCCAAGCCCTCTTACATATTCAACTGAAATACAACAACTTGATGATGGCGATGTGATGTCTGTAACCAGGACATTTGATAGTGCTTGGTGTAAACTGGGACATTGCCGTCCGCCAAGACCTTTGACGGGCTTTCGGCACTGACACTGCGCAGCTCTTGGGCAGTCACACTGGGCGTTTCTCTTCTGTTCACTTTAATGGTTTTAGTTGACAGTTAATATCTTCATAACAAGGTTGGAACAAGCGCAGCCCCATTTCAGTGTTACTTTTTTTGCTGTCACACTCGACGCATATACACAGACACAAACTGGGAAGGAGAGAGGGTGGGGGCTGCTCCGTGGGCTGTGCATTTGGCGCATATTAAACAACGCAACTAGTAGTTTCCCAATAAAATTTGAATCATAATGCTGTGGATCCAATACTATAATATATAATATTGTCCTTAAGTCTGAGCGATGCATTGATTATTTGTTTAGGGTACGTTTTCTGCCAGCTAAATGCAAGGGGGAAGGGGGCTATATTAGCAAACAAGACGATTGCACAGTTAGCCTGCTAATTTTAAATATGATCACCTGGAGCTAATAGCCTTCTCATGGCTTAATCCATCCCTGTTATCAGTCCGCTTGAGGTTTTTGCTTCGGGAAAGTGAAAAAATGAGGTCCTAATTAATCTTCAGATGGTGTCGGACCCTGACGGTGCCATAGGCACACGTTGTATGTCTCCCTGAAATCGTAGGTTTTTGACGGACCTCGACAAGTTCTACACTCCTTAGTTACCGTTGCTGAGCTCGGATTGGTTGGCGGCCGTTTGTGGGAGGGGTTTTGCGAAAGGCTAATTCCCTCATTAAGTGAGATAATTTCCAACTGCCGGGGGTGGCTGCAGGGTCAGACTCCGTGGTCAGCAAGCGAAAGTATTGAGCCAGCGCGGTCACTACGGAGGATGATACTCAGGCTAGGAACAAGTGAGATCCCGATGGAAAACTCTAAAAAAAAAAAAAACCTACTATAATGTAAAAAAAACTAAATGGCAGAAGTGGGGCAGGAGCGAGCACCTGCAAATTTTATACGTTTTTGGATGACATGCTCGGCCAGCGACCGCTTTCCACCGCCGAAGTAAGTGGCGTTGACCTCGGATTCCCAATAGTAACAGCAAATACAGACTCAAATACAGGTGGGCTACGTCAACGTTACTTAAAGTGGTAGTTCGCTATTTTAGACATTAAACCCTGTTTGTGTGACTTCTGGGGTGAAGTAGAGATGTTCTCATCACAATTTTGACATTTGGTGCTGAACGGAGCATTTGGGTATCCAAGACTGCTGCCCCCCCACCTTTACATTGACTCCAATAGAGCACTCCAAAATTGCAGCGAAATATGCCTTCTAACTGTTGTTTAGCATTTGGCGGACCTATTTTTCCCCAGACGCCGTTGAATAGCAGTAGACATCCAGCCAGTAGGTAGCGATAGTGTGTTGTTTATGTAGACATCAAGGAGCGAGGTAGAACGGCTATCTTTGAGCGGGACTGGCTACAAAAACTACAGCTTGCATACAAACCATAGATAGTAATGTAAACAAACGCACCCCCATTTCCGGTCGCGCGGAGTAATACTAGTCAAACCAATACAATCAATGAAGACGGACAATAATGAATATATCTTCTCTGGAAGCGTATTTCGCGGTGATTTTCGAGCCAACGTATCGCTGCCCACCTCTGACCACTCGGTGAGTTTCATGTCTCTGCAAACGAAAGTTTAATGCCATTTTATGATCGATTGCTTGAGTGCTTCATTGGAGTCAATGTAAAGGTGGGGGGGCTGCAGTCTTGAATACCCAAATGCTCCGTTCAGCACCAAATGTCAAAATTGTCATCTCTACTTCACCCCAGAAGTCACACAAACAAGGCTTAATGTCTAAAATAACGAACTACCACTTTAAACTGATACTGAAATCGTATTTAATGTCTAACAATGCTATGTAGTCCAGGACCAGCCCTGTAGACCCGTTCGCAATTTTGAGTTGAGGGCGTTTCTTGCTGGAATTGAGTTAGTGGGTTCCTAGACATTAAAAATCACGGAGGTGCTCGTCCACCATAGTGCCAGATTTTTCACAATATGGCCGCCAAATATGGCTGCCATCGCCTATGACAAAAACCTGTGTTTTTTACTTTTAAACTGTTTATACACATGCCATACATCAATTCTGACCAATTTTTGGAGAGGAAACCATTTCTGACAATTACATGAGGAGAATGTGACCTTAAAAGGTCATTGCATACCTGCCGACCATTACGCATTTTGTGTAGCAGATACGGATTTTGACATCAAACTACGGCGCTGTCACTTCAAAATACGGGAAAAACCAATAGCAAAGTGTGTTCATGGGCCCTTATAAATTGCTCTGTAGACTTGCAACCAGACAGAGCCATAGATATGGCTCTGCTTGCAATTGTCTCGCGCTGGCCTTTCCATTGGCCAGCAACGTGTGGGGGGGCTATTGACCAATCAGAGAGCTAGTTTAGAGGTCTCCATTTGTTGTGTTGCGCTCCTCTCGAGTCGAGGCATCAGCTGCCGATGGAAAGTTTGCTTCGAAATCACACAAGCAGAGAGACTGGGTAATATACTCCTATAATCTCTGACACAAGTGTCCTCCTCCTGTCATCATGTATTATCCATCTTGGTACTGTCGCTGTAGTTTTACAAGTGAGCACCGTCAAAATCATCGTTTCAAAGGTAAATGGGCTTTGAGAAAGGTATCTGTATGGGAATAGTGAATTGCGTCCAGTTGCTAAATCCGTAAACTTGTGAAAATAAATAAAGGCCGAGGTCTGTCGTAATGGTTCACCCAATGTTTCGCCGTATTTGACGGCAATATGTTGTTGCTTGTTTTGATATTGGACCGACACGAGATAACTTCCGAATGAGAAAATGTGTCGATGACTGCGCTATAAATTAGCAGATTAGCAGCAAACTAAATTCGGTTTCCCTTTGCGTCGGATCATTATAACTCGGGAAAATATAGCGATAGTTCTAACGGTTGTGCTCGGAGTAGTACATCCGTAACCTACCATGACACTGTATAGGAATACTGTTCCCCCCGGAGTCGTGGCCCATTCTGTGAACAGGTGTAACAGTTCGTGCGTCATACCAAATACCGGTATGCATTACTCCACGACTATCCATAATTACGTATGGCAATCTATTAATAAAGGAATTCTCCTATCATCATATATGTGCCAAACAGTGACAAATAGCCAACTCATGGCGGCAGATGAGGGTAGATAGGCCTACTATTATGCAGAGAAGTTTAAAAAAAAAGAAGCGTGCATGCCCCTCAAAAGTTACTGTGGAAGTTCAAGAGCAATGGCCATTAGCCCCTCAGTAGAGCCACTACACGACACTTTTTTTTGGTACTGAATGAATGCAAGTGTGATTTTGATGTTAGCCCCTCAAGGTAATAATATTAACCTGATATTATCCTAGCTTAGATAACACTGGTCTTTATCTTTTTCTCTACAATCTGCTGATGCTTCTTCACAATATTGGGGGAGATGATGTAAGAATCATTACAATCCAACTTTTTGTCAATAAAAATCACTGAAATGCCTCGGTATATATAATCAAATTATACATTTTCCTACATGTACCTTCTACAGCCAAAAAAATAATCAGCAAATGCTTCGATTTCATACTCAATTCCAGCTCCTTAACACCCCCCAAGTGACCAAATGCTCTGTTTGGCTGGTACTTAGGATACCTTATTAGCCACTTACTAGCGACTGGTGGTATGTTTGACTAGTAAGATTAACACAGCCATATTGGCTGGTGATCAGTAAAGTTCATTAATTCCAGCACACTATAGGCCTATCATAGCATTTTATTGGTGTTATGGTGTGAAACAAAACAAAAAAACATCTTCCATGAAAGTTTAATAAAGTATGGTAGTTCAAAATACTGTGAAGAGCAAGATAGACTATTTGCCAGATACACTGGATGTTAGGTTAAAATGCAGGAAATTGCATCTAAGAAAAGCACATTTTTCTGTGGGAGGACCCCTACACCCCCTACCTGAATGAAGTGTCTTATATCTTCCCTGTTGACATTTGGCAGTAGGTGTAGGGCAGACTATGCAAAACAAAGTAGCCTCTCAGATGGGCCCGCCGGCGGCCCCGTTGCTTTGCCATGCCAAGTTGTTGCGCCGTGAATTGCCGCGCCGCGATAAGTTGCTACTCAAAAAAAAAATTCAAGGTTGGCAGGTATGTCATTGCCAAGGTCAAATTTGCTATTCTGAAGAATGCCAATAGACTTTGATTGTAAAAATGAAAAACAAATTCTCAATTATGGTATGAGCAGTTATTTGCTGATATTGCTATGATTATTTTGTGTCAGTATAGTGTCAGTATAGTCCTTAAAAGGTCAAGGTCATGTTCCAGGAATTTCCCTATTCTGAACAACTCGGCCATGTGCTTGCCTATTAGGTCATTATTAAGAATAAGGAATAGCCACTATAAATGTAAATCTAACACAACAGTCAACACAGATAGGAGCCCCCACTAGAAGAGGAGAAGTGTGTCAGACATCACAAGAGTACACAACTTCACTGCCTCTTTCAAATGCTTGTGCATAACAATCAAAGCGGAATAAGGCGAACACCATTGCATATGATGCTTCCCACAGCAAAAGCCTTCATATCAAGAACCTTCTCGCAACTTTTCACAGGATTGGTTCATGTTCAAGCTACCAGACAATCAGATCTGACCAGTCTTCTTGCAAGCTATGTTGTGGAATGCTCGAAAAGCCGACAGAAAACCATACCAAGCACTTTTACAAGGGAGGATTATACATTGGCAGGTATCCAACTCTGATTATGCTGACAAATCATCACTTTCTAGTACAAAGGGTTCACACTATGCAGCCTTATTACTGTTTCAAGATGCTTCAGTGAACAGACACCTTCAAAAGTCTCCAGTATCGGGCACAGAATTAAGCCAAGCTGATGATATACTGCAGAGGAATTTACCATGCCAAGAGGTACCTGATCATGCAAAGCCAGTGGTTCGACCGGCCCTACCACCAGACATGCTGCTGCATCCTGAAAACAAGCAAGCAACATTACTGCATGTTGCAACTGCAAAAGGTTTATCAGGAAAGCATGAATTCTTGATCAGCCTGATTCGCTCTGGTGTGTCAGGAGGAGACCTTTTGATGCGGGCTGCTGTACACACACTTGTCTCATCTGCTGTGGTGCCAATGATGCGTGCTGGCTTCCTTCCTATAATACCAAGACCCATTACTGAGTGTGCCACTGTCAGACACTGCCTATCCAACTTCCGGTGTTCGCAGACAGATGAACCAGGCATCAATGGCAATTTGGTGTGATGAAACCTGCATGAGACGGAGCACTTCAAGGATCTCTTCCACTGTATTGGCCCTTTCCATTGGACGCGTGTTATTCTCAGATATCAGGGAAAATTGCCTCGAGGTTCTGGCCTGGATGATGCATTGATGCATACAGGCATTGCACACTTCACTGGCTGCAGTTGCCCAGAATTTGAGTTTGAGGCCTTGATTGAGCAAGTGGAGAGCTTGAATCAAGACAAGTCAGAGCTCTGCCAATTCTTTGAGGTTTGGCTGGATTTGGCGGCCATCATTAAAAATGCTGTTGTCTCTGAAAGAGAAGGAAAATGAATCAATATGTGGCTACCATACGTAACTGCATTAATTACCTATGTTATGGGTCATGGTATCTTGAACAAATCAAGGTTCTAGTGTCAACACATTCTGAGCTGTACCATTGCTTTTCTGTAGGTCAGTGGGTTGTGCAGGATCGCCATTGCTAGTTCTGTGCTGTGGGAGGTTGAGCAGCATTCAGAGAGTATTTAAGGGTCATGGAGGACACTTTGTAGTAGGAGCCACACGCGATGTTAATGTTGCAGCAAAGTTTGAGTTCTTTCCATCAGATTAGACTTCTCACCAACAACACCACTTTGAAGCGGACAGAATGCCACCTCCAACATGCACTGAGCACCACTCCACGCCTTACATTCAACTGAAATGTGTCATTGTTGCTAGACGTTGTGGTTGATCCGCAGAATCCATACTCAGTGACCAGTTAATGTACCCGTTCCACTGCACAATCTGCTCAGCAACCAGGTTGTCACACCTCGCCTGCGCAACCGTCTCCAAAGCTTGCTTGCAAGCTTGTCTTCAGCTTATACAGGCAGGATAGGTTAGTTCTCATGAACATTAGATAAGTGGAATGTTTCAAAAAGGAATCTTCTGCAGTACAAAGATCAACCATAGAAGACACCAGCAATCATCGTAAAGGAGCAGAAGTTGGTCTCATCTAAAGACATAGCTGAGGCACATAGGAGGATGGACAGGATGGATTGCTGATGAACGGGGCATGAGTATTCAGCAGATCTCATTATGTCCTTTCAGCATCACCCCTTTTAGATGGTGACCTTCCGTTGGTTGTTAACAAGTCAAAGCTTGTCAGTGAAATTGAGCCTCACCTTAATCTCACACAATGAAGCTCTGAGTCTACTTATTACCCTCATGTTCGGGTAGACTTCATGTCAAAGATCCGTCAGATGCCTCTGGCAGAATTTAGGCGCTGTCATCAATGCCATCATCAACTCAGCAATATCCCTCTGGTGACATCCAGAGCTCATCCATCTTGTGACTCCTACATTGAGATGTCATTGAAGAAAGGTGAGCGCATGGGGCGTACCAACTCAACAACAGCCGTTGACATCATTGGCATGAACGGACAAACACCCATTCCTCACCAACTTGATAAGTTCTGGGCCTCTTTGGAGAACAAGTGAAATCTCCAATTGTTAGTTCCAGACATTATTTATTATAACCAGAGTAGTATAAGTATATTAGTATACTATATTAGTATAAGTATAAGTTTATTTAAGTATAAACCAGAGGCAATACTACTGTCATTGTCAGCCCTGTTGTTGTTGATGATGAGGTGCTACCAGCAAAGTCAGCTGATGGTGAAGAGATTCCAGAGCTCTTGAACTGCGTTGATGAGGCTTAGGCCAGGTTGCTGGTGCATGTTGAGTGGGCTGTTCGTGTGAAGCAGAAAAGTTGTTATAGACTCAAATGATACAGACACATTTGCATTGCTTCTCCACTACAGCCCATATTTCCAAGAACTTGGTATGCAGGAGATTTACCAGCAGTATGGCACTGGTTAGATGAGGAGAATCTAACCCCTCAATCAATTAGTCTTTCATCTTGGCGCGTCACTGACAAAAACTGTGATCAAAGAACATATCCTGTAAGGGGATGATTGCATGAGTAGGGGGGTTGCATGAGGTTGGGACTAAACATGCAGCCATGGTTTCTGATCCAGTCCAGTACTTGGCTAACTTTGGAGAGGCCAAAATATTGACCGAGTAAGATGCAACATTGGCTGAGAAGTACTTGGTGCGTGTCTGGGCTGGGGCCAGATCAACCACAACAGCTGTAATATTTGATGATCACAGAGAAGAATCAATGCTCTTCCTCCCATCAGTAGTGCTATAAGAGGGCACATTCAGAGAGGGGCATTTCAAGTTCATAGAGTCTGCAACATACTTGCAAGAACCAAGGACCCCAAAATAAGGCATGAGCCTAAGCAACATGGGTGGCAGGAGCACACACCTGGCATACTCCTGCCATTAAAATGCCTGAAACCATTATCATAAGATATGATATCATAATGATAACATGATTTTTTGAGTTAGTGTTTTTGGCTTAATTTAAGCCTAGGTCTTTATCATCACATTTATTCATTAATTATTTATGCTATGATGGTCCATCAAGTGTTAAGAAATATTAAATGTTAGATTTACATTAAGTGGCAGTTCCTTATTCTTAATAATGACTAAATGGCCGCTTTTCTGGGATGTGTTGAGTGGAATGTGTAAAATCCACGGAATGACACCCCAAACCTGATCGGACCAGCCCCGGTCTCCCCTATATGTGTAACTTAACTATGAGTATGAAGTGCATGCATGCACAATTTTAGTCCATGTTTTGATTATGGCCCTCTGTCAATTTGAGTTTGACACCCCTGTCTTAAAGGATTTCAAACAGTTGCATTTTGGATATGTTGGAGCTGTTTAATAGTCTTCATGGGGAGGCCTGTAAAAAGGCTGTTGCAATAATCAATAAATGCATAGGCCTACACTAGTCTTTCCAGATCCTAGACCAAAAATTACTCTATCTTTAGAAAAGATAGTTGTGTGTCATGACTCATGGCAGGTTAACTTCTGTGAAATGTGAATATGTGATGCTCTTATTATGATATGGAATGTTGGATAGGTTCAGCCAATCAATCACTTGTATGTGATATGTCTTGTGATGTAATCACGCTAGATGTGCAGTTCGGGTGAAGCATGTTCAGAGAGAAGTCATGCATGCTGAAGTTCAGCTCCAAGTTATGAATAAATAAGAAAAACTGAGAAACTCAGCTCCTCTCATTATTCGTCACGAAGGTAAATCTGCTGCAAACACCTCGACAACTTTGTTGTTCATGTTTTCGTGGGTTGCAACCTGTAGGCCCTAGTGGTCATGGATAAGCTAGTAACAAACAAATTGGAGGACAACTCGTGTATGTTAGTAGTAGATAGGACGGACCTTTTTTGACAGCTGAGTTTTATGAGTTTGATGAGTGTAGGAAGATGTATTATGAGTGTATGATGTAGTGTGACAGGTTAGGCCAGGTGTGTGTGTGTGTGTGTGCATCAGATGTCAAGTCTACAGGATGTGTAGATGTCAAGTGAAGTTGTGGTATGTGTGTATTGTTTCAGTTGGTCAAAGAGGAAACGTTGTGTCAACTTGTAGATGTCAAGTATTCATGATATGTAGATATCAAGTGAAGTTCTGGTGTGTGTAGTGTTTCTGTTGTTCAAAGAGGAAACGGTGTGTCAACTGTGTAAGTAATTAATCAGATGAGTGTAAGTGTGTTGTGTGCGAGCACATCTGTTGTGTGAATGCAGTTGCTGTGTCTGTACGATGTGAATAGGTGAAGAGTCCAGCGATTCTGTGGGCCAAAGAGGCCTACACGGTGTATTCCATTCACTGGTGGGTGGTGTTTAGGGTCTACATGTGTGAGGGGTTGTGAGTGTGTGTGTGTGGTGATATTGTTTGTTGTTGTTTTCAGCAGGGCCTGTGAGGGGGTGTGTGAAAAAAAAAGCTAATGGGGTGAAAGTGTGCTTCCTCTCATAGATGGTTTCCTAATGGTAAAAGTGTTGGTCAGTAATTTATGATTTGAGCGATTCCAGTCAGTCTGTAGCCGATCAGGAAGTTGGTGTGTTTTGAGTGTGATGTATGGTGTCAACGTCTGGTGATCATCTGGTCGTTTTTCCCTCTCTTTTCCTCTGACGCCTCTCTGTCTCTCTCTCTCTCTCTCTCTCTCTTGCGCGCTCACACACAACACACACATAACATACCTCTGTTGTGCAGAGAAAACAATTCAGAGGGTGAGAGTGACTATGTAAATCAATAGAAATCAATCAAGGTGACTACCCTGTCTCTCTCTCTCAGACACACATGGGGCAGCGTGAGCATCCTGAGACCTGGTGTGGTAGTCAGAGTGAATTACAATGTGTGGTGGAAGTTTCAGCATGGCCAGACTGCAGTTATTCAATAGTAAATGCTACAGCTGGTAAGTTGGTGCAGTGACTAGTGGGGTGCCATGATGTCTGTCACTCTTTTCTCTCTTTCGAAGTTTGCTGAAAATCACACAAACTCACACAGAGTTCCTTCTAACATGTCAACAATGAGTGATACATTTTTGTGGCTACACCCCTTCTTGTTTTAGGTAGACTAGGCTATATATGCAGTGTTGGGTCATTGTAGAACTACAGTTTTCTGGCTCTCTGGTAAAATATCAGTGCAAGAATCTACAATGGCTAGACGTGTGGCTACAACTCCCCTCACATCTAGAATGTATGAAGAGTTGTTGCAGAGACCGAGAAAAGACATGCCAAGCAGCCTGTTGGAACGCATCCAGAAAAATCCCGTACCTGAACAGTTTGAGTGGATACTGTCTGATGGTCGCATAGGAGGCTACATGTTTGATAAACATGAAGACAGTGTGTGTTTGTACGCCTTGTACCAAGATGATGATGATATCAGCTCTTTGAAGTATGATGATATACCCCGTGTTCGTTTCAGTGCGGGGGAGTGGTGGAAATTTGCTCAGAGGGCCTGGGGTCCTTTGTTTGCCACAGGTGAAGTGGATGGCTACAAGGCATGTTTTCCGGGGGACAAATTCTTCAACATTTTTGCCGTTTTTGGAGAACGTGTTCCATGTACTCATGATGAATGTATTTTCATATGCAACCCCAGCTATTCAGGCTCCATTAAGCATGTGCCTGAAATATATGTCGGCTCACAACATGTGGTGTTCAAAAAACCTGACATATCGACACTAAACAAAGTGTTTGGGATGATAAATCGTCTGTTTACATGGACCAAGCAACTTTCTGACTTTCATAGAATTAAGAACCGATTGTTCATGCCAAGTGTGGAGGGGTATCACACCAACGGTTTTACAGGCCGTGCAGCAGATGGAAGCAGAATGAAGCAGAGAAAACGCATGAGGCCGTACAAGGCCTTTGGAAAGCCGGCCTGGGTGTGTGATGGCGACAATGATACTGATGTTGAAACTGATGCTGACAACATGCAGGTTGACGGCTCACACACTAATGTATATAACAGGTTGCAGAGACCCAGACTCATCAGTGGTGATGAGAATACAACGTCAATCATCAGGGAATCACAGTTTGCACAGTGTTCAGATTCAACACTGAAAACAACAGAGAGTCAAGATGGGCTGCTCACATGTGACTGTGATGGAGTTTCTGAGAAACCTCATGAGGACCCTGGAGACTCTACTGAACAGAGCTACCAGTCTGGCAAGATGGATTCTGACGAGATTGACAGCATGGTCTATATGATGGAGAGATGCACCCTGAATGATGGCGATGATGCAGAAAAAATGGTTGGGGAGGATATGGGCGGGATCCAAAAAGAAGAATAAGACCTCTCTCTTTAAAAAGGTAGGCCTCAGTCCATTCTGTTAAAGTTTGTGTGCGAGTGTTTACACACTGACTTTCCATGGCTACAGATATTGAAATGTCTGATCAGGGAGATATAACGGTACCTACAGACGTGGAAATGTCTGATGTATGTGGCCGTTTTGAAGGTTATTATTATTATTAGTATTATTATATATGTAAAGGTTTTAGTATTAGACCTATGGTCTTTTATTTTAATTGTTGTTGTTGGACATGATACTAATTATTTCTATCATTCATTCTGTCTCATTTATTCTCACAAAACAGAGCCCCAGGACGAAGCATCTATGACGATACCACAGGAGAATCAACTCCCCATTGCAAGAATCAAAGCCTGTGTGTGTATAACGTTGCAACAGATCATTGAGCGACTTATGCGCGAGGACTGCACAGGCTGTCATGTGAATCATCCCAGTCAACGACGACACAGTTGTATCTATGAAGCGGAAACATATTTCTATCAGACTAATTTCCAGAAAATTTCGCGTGAACTGTACAAACCATCCCTACTGCACACCATCTACCATTTTTTGGGGAGTCATGGACAGTATCCAAACCCACACAAAATCTGGGGTGCTGTGGAATGTTACGCTCATGAGCTTCTAACGGAGCCGTATATCTGTGCTTATCTGGAAAACTACCGACAATCGCATATCAGCGACAAAGACTCGAGCACTATCTTGGAAACCCTTGTTCTGAAAAAGGAGGAAAATCTGCTATGGGAAACTACGGAATCCGTAGGTCTACCGTCACCAACGATTGTGGAGCAGTGAAGTGTGATCTATTGAGTTTACTGAATCATCACATAGCCACTGAAACAACAAAATATGACACAGACTGTGAACCGCCACCACCCTGTAGGTTGTCAGCGATGAAAAAATGTATGAACAACGTTCACACAAGCGGTACCGATTGGGACGCACTCATGCAACTTGAACGTACGTCTGCAATGCAACCAATACATGTAACCATTCAACATGTAACAGAATGCATTAGTTCTACTCTGAAACACAGACTCCACAGAGGACATGTGGTTGCTCTTTTCACATTTCTCGCCGATGTATGTCTATCCAAATTGTGTAGAAATGAGCCTGTGGACGTACAGGCCACTGTATCTATTATGGTGAATCTTCTAGTCGAGAAACATTTGATGGCATGTATTGAATTTATACAACTTTTGGATGCGACAGAAATATAAAGTAGTCTATGTTGGTCTAAAAGTCTGACAGAGGTGATTAGGCCTACACACTACTGATATATATTGGTCTATATATATATATATATATATATATATATATACATATCCTACTATGTTTTAGTGACTACTATATTAGTCTACTATTAGTCTATAAGAGAAGTTGTTGTGTTAGGACTACATGTATTAGCCTACTAGACTATAGGCCCTATCTGTTTTGAATAGGGGTGTGTGTGTGTGTGTGTGTGTGAGCGTGTTTTTTTTTTTGTCTTTTTGTTTTACAGATGCTACTAGTCTAATAGTATGCTGCAAAACGATGTTATTATTATTATTATTATCATCATTTGTGTGTTCTTGTTAATAAAAATTCATAAAACTATACAACATTGACTCATTTCATTTGTGGTGTTAAACATGGATGGTGTTATAAGACGTGTATATTTTGATCCTGCAAATCCTGGGAGTTACGGTGGAAAAAACAGATTAAAAGAAGCTGTATTGGAAGAAACTGGACATGCTGTCACTAATAAGGAGATTGATAATTTCCTGGAGGGTGAAGAGACCTATACACTTCACAAACCAGCTCGTATTCATTTCAAAAGAAACCGTGTGATTGTTTACAAAAGTGATTCTCAATGGCAGATTGATCTAGTTGACATGAGTCAATTTAAAAAAGAGAACAAGGGCATCACGTTTCTGTTAACATGCATTGATCTTTTTAGCAAGTATGCGTGGGTCCGTGTCTTAAAAAACAAAACTGCGCAAACTGTGACTAAGGCCTTCGAACATATTTTGAAAGAAGGACGTACACCATTGAAATTGCAAAGCGACCGCGGATCTGAATTTTTCAATTCTCATTTTAAAAAGTTGATCAAAAGATACAATATTCATCACTTTGCAACGGGCTCTAACCTCAAAAGTTCGGTGGTAGAACGTTTCAACCGCACACTTAAAACACGGATGTGGAGATTTTTAACAGCTAAAAATACTAAACGTTATTATGACATCTTGGCCGATCTAGTTGACTCCTACAACCACAGCAAACACAGATCAATTAAAATGCGTCCAGTAGATGTGACAAAAGACAATGAAAACATGGTCTTTAAAAACCTCTACGGGAGTGTGGATGATAGTCCTAATAGGTCTAATGATAAAATTAAGATGAAATATAAAGTAGGTGACATCGTTAGGATCTCCAAACTTCGTGGGGTATTTGACAAGGGGTATCAACAAAATTTTACACACGAGTATTTCACGGTGGTGGACTGTCTGCCACGAAGACCCCCTGTCTATATTCTCAAAGACTACGACAATGAGATAATTGAGGGTGCTTTTTACGAAGAAGAGTTACAAAAAATAAGAATGACCAAGGATAATGTCTTCAAGGTAGAAAAGATACTAGCCAGAAAGAATGTAGGACAACGCCGCATGGTTTTAGTGCGTTTTTTAGGTTGGCCTCCGAAGTTCGACCGTTGGTTGCCAGCAAAAGATGTGTTTGACATTTAGTCTAGTCTATCTGGGTCTAACGGTTCTTTAAAAACACCGACAGGCTGTAGTAGGTCTACAGTCCTATTTAAGTGTGAGTGTGTGTGTGTGTGTGTGCACACGCATCCACTAGTCAGGTCATGGACGTAGGTGGTGTTGGAGGGAATGGCTCAGGTGGTTTTCATCTGATTTTGCCGTCAAATTCGAGTTCCCGATACTTCCCAGATAATAAGATATCATGTTATCGGACAAAATTGGCCAGACCGGTTACATTACGCGGTCCCTGGGAGGTGGCCTTGATTCAGATACAATATCCTCGTTCTTGGTTAACCTTTGAAAGGTCATCTTTTAACATAGTAGAATATGATAAGAAGAAACAAAACGTCCTAGATTGGGAGATTAAAGAAGGATTCTACCCCAGCATCGAATCCATTCTGGATGAATTAAATCATCTTATGGGTGGCCCACAGGACCATTTTCTAAAATTTGTGTATGATAAGACACTTTGTAAAGTGGGAGTTTTGAGTTATGCTACGGGGGCAGCGGTGGCACTGACGTTTAAGGGGAAACTGGCCCGCATTCTGGGGTTTGATGACGGGGTCGCTCTAACGTTGTTAAAAAATTTATTGAAATATGCACCTCACCCCACTGATATAAGCGGAGGTGATTATTCTCTCTTTGTTTATTCTGACGTGATTCAGCACCAACTAGTGGGTGATTATTATGTACCACTTCTGAGATGTGTTCAAATAACCGGGGGACCGCAAGAGATTGTCACAACTGAGTTTTCGAGACCGCATTACGTACCAGTCAGCAAGACAGAGTTTGATGAGATTACAATAGACATTAAGACGGATCAAAATACCAGTGTTCCTTTTAGATTCGGTAAAGTAGTAGCAAAACTACATTTTCGACCTATCAAGCATACAAACAATTACTAATTCTTTTCATCATGCATTCGTACGCACCCCACGGAGATTCACATAGATACATCAATTATTATAATCATCAAGCTGGATCGGGGATAGATGGCTATCAGGGATTGGCTTCACAGTACGGTGGCTTTAATATAGCCTCACTATTTAAGGGGTTATATCGTATGGCCATGCCCTTGATACGAAGGGGTGTATCCATTGCCAAGCCTCATTTGAAACATGCAGCCAAGGCTATTGTTGGGGACGTGATTCACAACGCCATGGCGTCGCGTGGGTCTAATGAACATCAGGGGGGTTCAGGACTTGCGGTCATAAATCCACCATCCTTTGGCATGCATGCTACGGAGTATCCACAGTTGCGCAGGCGCACAACACGCCGAAGCAAGCAAAAGAAAAGACGTGTTAAAACGTCGAGACGTTCAGTCAGTAGGAAACGTAGACCTAAACGGTATCAAGTTCGACCCAGGTCCACTAAAAGACGTCGTTTATCCATATTTTAATCATGGCTTTGGCTCATAATCTCCAAGAATGTATGAAAACAGAGTTAGATTTATTCAACTTGCCAATGTACCAAAGATCGGTGGAAAAATCGGAATATGTCGAGATTCAACCCCTAGCAGCCATTACACAAGACGGTCCAATTGAATTTTTGATTGCTGGAACAGGGACTGAATATTTGGATTTGAACAGTATATTAGTGTACACCAAGGTGAAAATTACTTTGCCTGATGGTACAAACATACCAGCGAATGCTCCTGTAGGCTTGATCAATTATCCGGGGGCTACTATATTCTCGCAAGTGGACATTACCTTGGGTGACCGTCTAATATCCCAAGGTAGCAACACGTACCCCTATCGAGCGTATCTCAATGCCATTTTAAATTATGACCGTGACACTTTGGAGTCACAATTCAGTGCCGGTCTCTTTGTCAAAGATGTGGGAGGTCATATGGATGATAACAATGCTCATGACGGAGCTAATACGGCACTCTGTCAAAGGGCAAAATTAACAGCTCTGTCGTCCACTCTGGATATGATCTCAAGTTTGGACTGGGATCTTGGTGTACAGGAAAAGCTACTCATTCCAAATATCGATCTGAAGATCCGTATGATTAGAGCCAAGTCAGCGTTCTGTTTACTGCGTAGTGACGCAATAAACTACAAACTCCGTTTGGAGTCTGTCAGCCTCCTCGTGAAAAAGGTCAGCGTTGCGCCTGAGATACGTTTGGCCCATGAACACACGTTGCAGACGGCTACAGCGAAATATAATTTTGACAGGATTGTTATTAAAACTTATTCATTGCCGACGGGGACCCGGACTAGCAATCTAGAAAACCTGTTTCTAGGGACGCTTCCAAAGAGACTGGTTATAGGCCTACTGGAAAATGAAAGCTATGTTGGCGGCTACGGGCGCAATCCCTTCGATTTTAAACATTTTAATATAGAGTATATGTCTTTGATGAGAGATGGCCAGCCTTGTCCGGGTAAACCTTTCTGCCCCGATTTCCAAAACTCAAACGCCATAAGAGAATATTATCAAACCATTTTGACTACTGGTAGACATCTGAAAAATAAGTCCATACTCTTCGACCGGCAGGACTACCTCAGCGGTTATACATTCTTCACATTCAACCTGAGTCCTGAGGAAGCGGACACTCAACACCTTTCTCCTATGCGCAGTGGTTCTATTAGTTTGGAAACAAGATTTCGAATTCCTCTACCAAGAACATGCTGTCTACTTGTGTATGCAGTTTATGATTCACTGATTGAAGTTTCAGGTAGAAGACAGGTCTTACTAGACTATTATTAAAATAATAGGTCTAATCATAATCATGAATACCGGTCAGCTGACAAGAATCATGGAATGTATATCTGGAAATACCCTTTTTATTGGTGCGCTCCCCTGTGACCATCTTCCTGAAACACCATTTTATAATGGTAGAGCTGTGTGTGGAATAATAAACACACATAATTCATCTCTTCCTGGCGAACACTGGCTGGGTTTTTTTATATCTAGAGGAGGTGATGTACATTTCTTTGATAGTTTCGGGAACAGTCCACGCTCACAGTTGTTTCCCTCAGAAATATATTCATTTTTAAAGACTGCTGGACATCGTGTGATCTATTCAAATCGACAAGTGCAGGATCCTATGGCCATCACTTGTGGAGAACATTGTGTGTTTTTCCTATTTCACATGTTAAAAGGAATGAGTTACTCTGATGTGATGTTAAGATATTCTAGTAATTTCTCTAAAAATGATAAAATGGTGTCACTATTTGTGAAAAAAATACGTTGTTATAAGAAGGGTTATAATGCATTGACATGTGTGCAGTGTGCACATCCTAATACAAGATTTCTAAAACACTAAACTAAATGGGTGTGTGTGTGTGTGTGTGTGTGTAATAATGTAATAATAAGATAATAAAGACTGAACAAAAGACATCAGTGTGTGACTTCATTGTTTTTATTCATTGAGTAATCATGGAATAGATTACATACATAGAAATGCATCATCAGCATCAACATCATCAACATTTTACATCATCATCATCACATTACTTAAACAAAGCTAAAGAATAGAAATACTAATGAATAATAACACACCAGGTCTAACAGTAGACTAATAGTCTACAACAATCATAATTCAAAACTAGAGAGAAAAGATAAAAAAAACAAAAAAAACCATAACCATCAAACAAACAAACAAACAAAACAAAAAACAAAAAACCACCATGACTTGAGTAAAAGAGAGATAGAATAGACTGCATAGTGTAGAACTAATAATGATAACAGTGATAGTAATCTGTTAAAATTCATCCCAGTCTGTTCTGTCCATCCTATATTTAGATCTGTGCGAATGTGGTGTGTGTGGAGTAGGCCTAGAACTACGTGGAGTCATTGTGTCAGTGCCACGCGGTGTAGTGTAAGGTGATTTCATGGTCCTTAGTTCCCCCTGTAATTTTTTATTAGGGAAGAACGACATGGGTATATTCAGTTGAGAGACAGTTGTCATAAACTCGTGCCATCCTGTAGGTGTTTGACGTGAACCGACATAGTGGTTTCCAGTGGCTACTTTCACCAAGTCATAGATATGAGTGCCAGCAAGGGGTTTTCCCTCATAAATAAAAGCTCCTGTATTTTCATCCCACATTCCTTGCATTTTATTCAGTATATAGTTGGCGTTTTTCTTACTTCTTGGTGGTAGATTATTTACAACTTCAGAAGCCATCACATTAGTGGATAGTACATCCTTTTGTTCGACGCTTTCATTCGTAGTTGTGTGTGTCTCAGGGGGTAAACTTAACGTCAGTGTGTTAGTCTCGCTATCACCCAATTTAGCCAATGTCAAAAACCTCTGCAATAGAGCGGCGTACTCTTTCACCTTAGCGTTGGGGTGTAAATCAGTTCGGTCCAGCAGAGTTCTCATGGAAGAGTCTAGGGTATTTTCCACTCTCTGACGCAGTGGCAAGGGTCTTGAGTCACTTTTTATCTTATCAAGTTGTCTTTGTGGTACCAGATACATTTTCTCGGTATATTCCATAGTAAACTGTTTAATTCGGTCTTGATGTGAACAAACTTGTAATGAGAGGTAGTGCAGCAGATAATAAAGGTAGCAAAAATGCGCCGCCTCTCTGATTAATCGCCCGTCTTTTCTTGGGTATACTGACAGATTTGCGTGCTAAGAGTTTAATTAAAGTTTTTGTTTTTTTCAATTTGGTAATCTGTTTACCCGTTAATGGTATGTTACCCCTCAAAACGTTCAAGGCTATTTCACACAGAGCCTGAATTAGTTCATCTGGTGCCGTGTGTAAAATGTTTCTTCTTTGAGTCGACTTTGCTTTTAGTAGTAGTTTCAAGCGAGGCAATGCGTTGTAAATCCTGTCTGACATTGTTTTAATTAGTTTGTAGACTAATGTCACTCTTCAATATCTTTTCTGTAAATAGACGACCTGATTCAGGGAAAATATTTCAGTTCTGAGTCGATAAGCATCAGGAGTTCTGGCTTTGTAGTCTACCAAAAGGTACCCGTAGGGTTTTTCAGTGGCATTTTTGAAAGCCTCTAAGAAATATTTACTTCTTCTCCCAGGATACATCTGACGTGCTAAAACAGTTATTTGGTTATTATCACGGGGTGATTTAAAGAGCACAAGGTAACTGGAATTTAAGGCTATAGACCTACTGGACTTACCCTGGCAAAAAAGATTCTGAACCAGGTATACAGCACTAAGATTGCGATGATGGATATATTTTGTAAAGACATTTTCCATTTCAGTGTTTTTACATGCGTCGTTCATCAAATCATCCACAATCAATAAATTATTTTTGTTCACAGGCAACAGTTCATCATCGGCTAAATTATTAGGAATACCCTGTATGAATGTGATAGGTCTAAGTTTCAACAACTCATCATAGAGGGTTTGCCAACAATCATAGACATATACAATATTTTCAATAGGTTTGCTGATCACACTGTCCAAATGTGTAATTAACTCTTTCACGAAAAAGGTCTTTCCACAACTGGATGGTCCCGAAATCATCATACCAAATGGGTGTTCTAATTTCATACTCCATTCGCTGATCTCTTTCAGATTATCCATAGGACTAGTCTTTTTTTTTTTTTTAAAGACAACTATCTGGAGGTCATCAGTAGCCGTAGGGGACTGTTGTATAATCAGACAAAAGCACCCGCTTATTATAAACAACCTGGAAACGTTTCACCCCCGTTCGATTTCTGAGAGCGAGCTTCCTTTTGTCGCGCGTTATATTATCATGTCGGACATAAATGGGGACGGTGTTGTCGGGATCACTCATGTATCTGTTCACCTGTTCGATGAGGGTGTCCAATCTGACTAGCTGACTATTGTTTGCATAGTTTGTCATGATGCCTTTAGCTTTGAGATTAACATTATTGTCAGATGTTTTGTAAGCATATGTCTTGGGTCCTGCGGAACAAAATTCCACAATAAACTCACGATCACTCTTCAGTTCATTCGTTAAGTCACCGAGATATGGTCCACACGGAGGATGCCAATCATTATCATTTCTAGAGAGGAATATGACACTATCTGTATCGCAGTAAAGTAATCTAGATCCTAACGAGTCCATTAAATGGTAAAGTTTGAGACGTGCGTGGGCTGTGGTGAATGCACCAATGAACACATTGATATCTGGTGTATGTACGCACGCGTCAGACGAATGCTTCCATTGCACCATAGCTACATCATCTGATATGAATGAAAAGTATGTTAATTCGTACTCTGTCCCAAAAATAAACTTGCTAAACTGTTCAGGGTCTGTTATCAGTTCAGTATTGGGTCTATTTTCTCTCATGCTGAATCTACCCCACAGTGAGTTCAACAATAATTTATTTATGTTGCGTTTGGCAGAGTTCAGTTTTATCTTACTAGGGTCTAATCGAATACCCTCCTTCTCCTGGTAGTCTATGATGTAAGCCATTTTTTCAGCATCTGTTGTCACATCTACCGGACGCATTTTAATTGATCTGTGTTTGCTGTGGTTGTAGGAGTCAACTAGATCGGCCAAGATGTCATAATAACGTTTAGTATTTTTAGCTGTTAAAAATCTCCACATCCGTGTTTTAAGTGTGCGGTTGAAACGTTCTACCACCGAACTTTTGAGGTTAGAGCCCGTTGCAAAGTGATGAATATTGTATCTTTTGATCAACTTTTTAAAATGAGAATTGAAAAATTCAGATCCACGGTCGCTTTGCAATTTCAATGGTGTACGTCCTTCTTTCAAAATATGTTCGAAGGCCTTAGTCACAGTTTGCGCAGTTTTGTTTTTTAAGACACGGACCCACGCATACTTGCTAAAAAGATCAATGCATGTTAACAGAAACGTGATGCCCTTGTTCTCTTTTTTAAATTGACTCATGTCAACTAGATCAATCTGCCATTGAGAATCACTTTTGTAAACAATCACACGGTTTCTTTTGAAATGAATACGAGCTGGTTTGTGAAGTGTATAGGTCTCTTCACCCTCCAGGAAATTATCAATCTCCTTATTAGTGACAGCATGTCCAGTTTCTTCCAATACAGCTTCTTTTAATCTGTTTTTTCCACCGTAACTCCCAGGATTTGCAGGATCAAAATATACACGTCTTATAACACCATCCATGTTTAACACCACAAATGAAATGAGTCAATGTTGTATAGTTTTATGAATTTTTATTAACAAGAACACACAAATGATGATAATAATAATAATAATAACATCGTTTTGCAGCATACTATTAGACTAGTAGCATCTGTAAAACAAAAAGACAAAAAAAAAAACACGCACACACACACACACACACACACACACACACCCCTATTCAAAACAGATAGGGCCTATAGTCTAGTAGGCTAATACATGTAGTCCTAACACAACAACTTCTCTTATAGACTAATAGTAGACTAATATAGTAGTCACTAAAACATAGTAGGATATGTATATATATATATATAGACCAATATATATCAGTAGTGTGTAGGCCTAATCACCTCTGTCAGACTTTTAGACCAACATAGACTACTTTATATTTCTGTCGCATCCAAAAGTTGTATAAATTCAATACATGCCATCAAATGTTTCTCGACTAGAAGATTCACCATAATAGATACAGTGGCCTGTACGTCCACAGGCTCATTTCTACACAATTTGGATAGACATACATCGGCGAGAAATGTGAAAAGAGCAACCACATGTCCTCTGTGGAGTCTGTGTTTCAGAGTAGAACTAATGCATTCTGTTACATGTTGAATGGTTACATGTATTGGTTGCATTGCAGACGTACGTTCAAGTTGCATGAGTGCGTCCCAATCGGTACCCGCTTGTGTGAACGTTGTTCATACATTTTTTCATCGCTGACAACCTACAGGGTGGTGGCGGTTCACAGTCTGTGTCATATTTTGTTGTTTCAGTGGCTATGTGATGATTCAGTAAACTCAATAGATCACACTTCACTGCTCCACAATCGTTGGTGACGGTAGACCTACGGATTCCGTAGTTTCCCATAGCAGATTTTCCTCCTTTTTCAGAACAAGGGTTTCCAAGATAGTGCTCGAGTCTTTGTCGCTGATATGCGATTGTCGGTAGTTTTCCAGATAAGCACAGATATACGGCTCCGTTAGAAGCTCATGAGCGTAACATTCCACAGCACCCCAGATTTTGTGTGGGTTTGGATACTGTCCATGACTCCCCAAAAAATGGTAGATGGTGTGCAGTAGGGATGGTTTGTACAGTTCACGCGAAATTTTCTGGAAATTAGTCTGATAGAAATATGTTTCCGCTTCATAGATACAACTGTGTCGTCGTTGACTGGGATGATTCACATGACAGCCTGTGCAGTCCTCGCGCATAAGTCGCTCAATGATCTGTTGCAACGTTATACACACACAGGCTTTGATTCTTGCAATGGGGAGTTGATTCTCCTGTGGTATTGTCATAGATGATTCGTCCTGGGGCTCTGTTTAGTGAGAATAAATGAGACAGAATGAATGATAGAAATAATTAGTATCATGTCCAACAACAACAATTAAAATAAAAGACCATAGGTCTAATACTAAAACCTTTACATATATAATAATAATAACCTTCAAAACGGCCACATACATCAGACATTTCCACGTCTGTAGGTACCATTATATCTCCCTGATCAGACATTTCAATATCTGTAGCCATGGAAAGTCAGTGTGTAAACACTCGCATACAAACTTTAACAGAATGGACTGAGGCCTACCTTTTTAAAGAGAGAGGTCTTATTCTTCTTTTTGGATCCCGCCCATATCCTCCCCAACCATTTTTTCTGCATCATCGCCATCATTCAGGGTGCATCTCTCCATCATATAGACCATGCTGTCAATCTCGTCAGAATCCATCTTGCCAGACTGGTAGCTCTGTTCAGTAGAGTCTCCAGGGTCCTCATGAGGTTTCTCAGAAACTCCATCACAGTCACATGTGAGCAGCCCATCTTGACTCTCTGTTGTTTTCAGTGTTGAATCTGAACACTGTGCAAACTGTGATTCCCTGATGATTGACGTTGTATTCTCATCACCACTGATGAGTCTGGGTCTCTGCAACCTGTTATATACATTAGTGTGTGAGCCGTCAACCTGCATGTTGTCAGCATCAGTTTCAACATCAGTATCATTGTCGCCATCACACACCCAGGCCGGCTTTCCAAAGGCCTTGTACGGCCTCATGCGTTTTCTCTGCTTCATTCTGCTTCCATCTGCTGCACGGCCTGTAAAACCGTTGGTGTGATACCCCTCCACACTTGGCATGAACAATCGGTTCTTAATTCTATGAAAGTCAGAAAGTTGCTTGGTCCATGTAAACAGACGATTTATCATCCCAAACACTTTGTTTAGTGTCGATATGTCAGGTTTTTTGAACACCACATGTTGTGAGCCGACATATATTTCAGGCACATGCTTAATGGAGCCTGAATAGCTGGGGTTGCATATGAAAATACATTCATCATGAGTACATGGAACACGTTCTCCAAAAACGGCAAAAATGTTGAAGAATTTGTCCCCCGGAAAACATGCCTTGTAGCCATCCACTTCACCTGTGGCAAACAAAGGACCCCAGGCCCTCTGAGCAAATTTCCACCACTCCCCCGCACTGAAACGAACACGGGGTATATCATCATACTTCAAAGAGCTGATATCATCATCATCTTGGTACAAGGCGTACAAACACACACTGTCTTCATGTTTATCAAACATGTAGCCTCCTATGCGACCATCAGACAGTATCCACTCAAACTGTTCAGGTACGGGATTTTTCTGGATGCGTTCCAACAGGCTGCTTGGCATGTCTTTTCTCGGTCTCTGCAACAACTCTTCATACATTCTAGATGTGAGGGGAGTTGTAGCCACACGTCTAGCCATTGTAGATTCTTGCACTGATATTTTACCAGAGCCAGAAAACTGTAGTTCTACAATGACCCAACACTGCATATATAGTCTAGTCTACCTAAAACAAGAAGGGGTGTAGCCACAAAAATGTATCACTCATTGTTGACATGTTAGAAGGAACTCTGTGTGAGTTTGTGTGATTTTCAGCAAACTTCGAAAGAGAGAAAAGAGTGACAGACATCATGATACACAACTAGACTCTGCACCAACTTACCAGCTGTAATGGTTACTATTGAATAACTGCAGTCTGGCCATGCTGAAACTTCCACCACACATTGTAATTCACTCTGACTACCACACCAGGTCTCAGGATGCTCACGCTGCCCCATGTGTGTCTGAGAGAGAGAGACAGGGTAGTCACCTTGATTGATTTCTATTGATTTACATAGTCACTCTCACCCTCTGAATTGTTTTCTCTGCACAACAGAGGTATGTTATGTGTGTGAGCGCGCAAGAGAGAGAGAGAGAGAGAGAGAGACAGAGAGGCGTCAGAGGAAAAGAGAGGGAAAAACGACCAGATGATCACCAGACGTTGACACCATGCATCACACTCAAAACACCAACTTCCTGATCGGCTACAGACTGACTGGAATCGCTCAAATCATAAATTACTGACCAACACTTTTACCATTAGGAAACCATCTATGAGAGGAAGCACACTTTCACCCCATTAGCTTTTTTTTTCACACACCCCCTCACAGGCCCTGCTGAAAACAACAACAAACAATATCACCACACACACACACTCACAACCCCTCACACATGTAGACCCTAAACACCACCCACCAGTGAATGGAATACACCGTGTAGGCCTCTTTGGCCCACAGAATCGCTGGACTCTTCACCTATTCACATCGTACAGACACAGCAACTGCATTCACACAACAGATGTGCTCGCACACAACACACTTACACTCATCTGATTAATTACTTACACAGTTGACACACCGTTTCCTCTTTGAACAACATAAACACTACACACACCAGAACTTCACTTGATATCTACATATCATGAATACTTGACATCTACAAGTTGACACAACGTTTCCTCTTTGACCAACTGAAACAATACACACATACCACAACTTCACTTGACATCTACACATCCTGTAGACTTGACATCTGATGCACACACACACACACACACCTGGTCTAACCTGTCACACTACATCATACACTCATAATACATCTTCCTACACTCATCAAACTCATAAAACTCAGCTGTCAAAAAAGGTCCGTCCTATCTACTACTTATGGTATGCGGTGGTATCAGTGCATTTTCTTACTTTTGGTAGTTGGTCAGACTTTTTGTACAGCGCCGACTGTTTCAGTACATTGGAGTCATGTGCGCTGCCAGGCGTCTTGCAATTCACACTCCAGAAGCTAGAAAGATTGAACATGTTATTAGTGTTAATATATAGTAATTGGTTGTAAGGTATTAATATTTAGATTATTTTATCTTATTTAGGTTATTACATACCAATAGCGGTCATCAACGACTCCCTGGATAACGTAGCTGGCCCATCCCTTTCTGTTTACGAAATCTCTATAGCCATCACTTGGTGGTAATATCGGGATGTGGCTCCCATCTACACAACCGATTACGTGTCCGTACACTTGTTGAAATCGGCTTGCTGTCTGCACTGCCTCTTCATAAGTAGGGACTCGAATGAACTGTGAAGCTACTTTCTCCACAATTGTCTTGCAAAACATGTATACGAATTTTTTCACCGTACTTTTGTGAACGCCAAACTGATTGGCCATTAAACGGTACTCCCCGCAACTACCAAGTTTGTACAGGGCCATGGCCACTCGCATTTGAAGCGGATCAGGTGCCCTAACACAGTTGATGTCTGGAGACGTGTGGCTCCACGATCTTGCAGTCTGTCAAACGCTGCCCTACCCATCCGAAAATTTTCTCTCCAGTCCTCGTCAGTGAACTCCATCATCACCACTCGGTCCCACCAGTCACGACTACGTACTTTACACCATAACGCCCTTTCCCTTGGCCTAGGTACGGACAGGCAGATATTGCTGCACAACACAGCATAGTTGTTAGACACTGCCTGCCTTTCCCTTCTCCCGTTGCTCATAATACAGTGCAACAACACGACCAACCTGACTTGGGTGATGAACATAATGGCTATGGCCATGTCGGCCCATTCCGGCAACATTGTACACTTGGCTATTACTAGGTTATTACGATCCTCTCCGGTTTAGCTTAGAAATGTAAACAAAACTGTAATATCGGTGCTTTACAAGAAAAAGACTTGTGTTGGGTGCACAGGGTTGGCCTACTTGAATGGAACATTAATAAACAAGAAATCGAAATACTCGTGTTTCCATGTAAACTGGGATATCAGTATCCCGAACACTCCTTCAGTAATGTAAACACCTTATCCCGAATATGGTCATATTCAGGATATGCCTCATATTCGGGATACTGAACTGCATGTATACGCACTCATTGCTGCAGCCAAGAAGAGTGCAGTTGTATCCTTAATGACATAGTCCCTGTATACATTGTAGTCTGCACGTGGGGCACGCTCAGCATTGCTGCTGCATCTCGGTTACAAATACCTATCATTACAAATAGGTCTGACACATTGTACATAACATTTCATGGTTTGTGCTAACTTCAGTTAGGTATTTTAGTTTGAGGATCACTTGTTTTTTTCTCACTTTTTGGAGGGGGGGGGGCACTATTGTATGTTATTGTGGCACTATTGCATGTGTATTTTTATTAGCATAAATTAGCATAAGCGCCCTTATGGCCTTATTACATGATCAGTCATGTAGCTTCTTACTATCACTTATTACTGATAAAAATGGGGTAATATATACCCAGTTCATGTAGCTTTTTATTATCTTGTATTACTGATGTAAATTGAGTAACATTTACCCATTTCATGTAGCTTTTTATGATCATTTATTACTGATTGGATAACATTTACATTTTCATGTATCTTTTTATTATCATTATTATACACATTTACTCATTTTATGTTGCTTTTTATTAACACTGATTACAGATAAAAATGGGGTAACATTTACTCATTTCAAATAGCCTTTTAGTATTATTATTTATCTATTAACAGACACAAAAGAAATCAACTGTAGTTCAGTATTTGTATTCACCAACCAGACAACAAGCAGCTTCACAACACTGAAGCCATTATAGAGCTACTACAACAGTAGCCTACAGTATATAATACAAAATGGACATTTACTTGCATCTTGAAACCAACACTTCAAACTTTTAGAAGCTACAAGAAGCAACTTTGTTCTGTCTAGCTAAAAAAAAATTATGCATTCCACATCTCTTGATTTTAAGTGGCACTGGCCAGAGCGGCCTGATGTCGAGGTAGCCTATTGCCTAATGACCAAGCTTTATGTACAAGACACTTACTGCCAATAATACCCACACTTAAGATCTCATTAACATCTTGACTTATAGAAATTATTTCAGATAACAGAGAGGACCACTCTTCTCTTGCGTCAATGCTTAGCAGGTCTAGGAAAACGGTAGGCCTCGGCTCCTTTTTCACAACTTTAACAGTGCGTACACCCAGACTGAGGTAGAGTCAATACTGATATTATTATTATTATATATATAATAGTTTGCCACACACATCTTCGTGGCTTAGCCTGAGTAAAAGCAATTCAGTCTATTAGTTTGACCCCCCCAAACAAAAAACAAAAACAAAACTCAACTGCTTGAGACCATGAACGTATTCAGCAGTTTTCACTTCACAGTACTTTTTACACAATTTAGACAGAGATCTCAGCTATTGTTTCAGAAATGTATACTAGACAGGTCATGTCAAGACTGAATAAAAAAAAGATGAAAAGGGGAAAAAGTGCTTTGGTGTGCGAATATGTTAGTTGCTTAACCTGAGTAAAAGCAGTTCAACAATAAGAAATCGGAAATGGAAGGAACTATCTACATCTCCCATGCAGCCATCACTGAGGATTGCATGGTCAGCAAAAGACTTTCAGGTTTAGTCAATGACAACAGAAGCTGTGTGTATATGGGTGGGCGTGCACACGTGAATGTTGGACTAATACATTGCATGATTATCCAGCGCCCATTGTTATCATGTCACCTATTTGACAGCCCAATAGTCGGCAATGGGCAGACCCTGGGCCTGCTTATTATTTTGATTCTGCTCAAAATTCCATGACCAAGTCAGTCTGGCAAACATGGGTATTTGAAGTTCATATCCGTCTCATTTATGAAGAAAACAAAATTTTAGTATTTACACTTCCCCACTGCAAAATAAGCCAGAGGCAAGAGTGACCTGATTGATCGTTTCAATCATGACGAGGCATTTGATACACGTAGATGCAGGTTGAAGGTCCTCTGAGAATACAGTGCTCAGGCCATACCTTGCATGTATTCAGCAGTTTTCACTTCACAGTTGTTTTTACACAATTTAGACGGAGATCTCAGCTATTGTTTCATAAATGTATACTGCAGACAGAGGTAAAGTCAAGATTGAATAAAAAAAGTGCTTTGATGTGCGCACACGTTAGTATCTTAACCTGCCAAGTTTAACCTACTAGTTTGTCAATACATGTGTTGGAAACATTGGGTTTGCTGCTTCTCAAATTGGATTCATTCTTCAGTGTCTTATCAATAGGCTGGTGCAAATCCTTAACCTCATCTTCAAGCAAGGACTCACAGTAGCTGTTAATTTCAACCAATTCAGTTTCTTCATGTTTTTGAACTTGATATTGTTGAAGAACAGTACTCTTAAAACTTTCCAGTGAATGTGGACTGTGTTTTTTGCTCTTGTGACTATGAGACGAATATTTACGGAACATTACACAATCACATCCTTGAAACACACAAGACACAGTGTCAACAACTGCTTGAGACCGTGGACGTATTCAGCAGTTTTCACTTCACAGTAGTTTTTTACACAAATTAGACGGAGATCTCAGCTATTGTTTCAGAAATGTGCACTGCAGACAGGTCAAGTCAAGACTGAATCAAAAAGATAAAAAGGAAAAAAAAGTGCTTTGATGTGCGCACACATTAGTAGCTTCCCCTGAGTAGAAGTAGTTCTTCTGATGCATCAATGCCCTGTCTAGGTCAATGTTAAAGTTGTGAAAAAGGAACCTCCTCTTGAAATGACACTGACCATGTAGTTATAGGCATGATGTTGGCATTAGTAGTGTATCTTGTGAACTTCATCTGAGGCGTAAGAGAATATCTCACTAACATGTAAACTAGTGGTTATAGAACTTATTTCAGCTAATAGAGAGGACCGCTCTTCTGTTGTGTCAATGCTGAGCAGGTCTAGGGAAAACAGTAGGCTCAGGTACAGCCAGACAGAGTTTGAGACAATACTCAATAAAGTAAAAAAAAAAAAAAAAACAAAACAACTTACATTGTCACATGCATGTTAGTACCTTAACCTGGGTAAAAGTAATTCAGTCTATTCATATGAAGCCCCCCCCCCCCCCCCCAAAAAAAACCTAGACCGTGGACGTATTCAGCAGTTTTCACTTCACAGTAGTTTTTACACAATTTAGACAGAGAAGCGGGGGGGGGGGGGGGAGTGCTTTGATGAATGCACATGTTAGTTGCTTAACCTGAGTAAAAGCAGTTCAGTCTATTAGTTTGCTTTGGAGTGTAGAAACCATTTTCAACACCAGGAAATCGGAAATGGAAGGAACAATCCACATCTCTCATGCAGCCATCACTGAGCATTTGTATGGTCAGCAAAAGACTTTCTGGAACCCTATAGGGTTCTTTTCATGAACCCTGCAAAAGGGTTCTATATAGAACCTTTCATTGGTGCCATATATGAAGCATGCGATAGAACCTTTTTAGGTTCTATATAGAACCTTTTTTTTTTCTAAGAGTGTCTAATAAACTGTATATAGCCTACTGCACATATCCAATTTTCTCTGTTTGCGAAGTGCTCTTGTAAATTGGGACCTGCTTTGCGTGTGTGCGTGTGCAAGTGATTATACCACATCCACTGGGACTCTGTAGCCTGTTTGTGTAGCATTTAGGCCACATGTTTGTGTAGCATTTACACCACATGAATTAAAAATCATTCAGGATTTGTATTACAAGTTATGTTTTTGAGTGGCTGTACATTTGGTTGTGGTAACTGCTCTGTATAGTTTCAAATGTTTTTTTTTACAGAAGGCATCCCTCTCCCTCTCTCTCTGGGGAACTGGTTTTATGCCTACCCCTTACTCCTGTTTTTTTTTTTTTTTTGCTGGCTCCCGTCTGTCTTCTTCTCTCCCGCTCTCACTCTGTCTTCCTTCCCTCACTGTCTCTCTCTCCCTAACCACCACATCCTCTGGGGTCCCTCTGTTCTTGTGTGTGTGTGTGTGAAGTGTCTCTCTCATGTCTATCGAGCTGATAGATCAGTTCTTTCTTCTCCAGGGAAGACTGTCACGAGATTTAGGTGATCTGTCAGATCATAGGAGCGGTGTGTGTGTGTGTGTGTGTGTGTGTGTGTGTGTGATTGTTTCTGATGGGATGAGTGGTATCTGGTGAGAGGATTTGTGCTCGTGTGTGTGTATGTCTTGTGTCTGTTTGTGAATGGACCTATGCTTGTGTGGGTGTGTGTGTGCCTGCCTGATCAGTTTTTTGACCAGGGATCACTGAAAACCAGGCTTCTTTTTTATTAGTTGAATCGCCAGCTCCACATCACCCAGAACACACACACACACACATACCTTTACACCCGTCCAGGTTATATGATGGTACTCAATCATGGCTGACACAGGCTTTTTCTGAGAAAAAGAAAGAACAGATTGGATGAACGTGAGAGTACAGAGAGAGAAGCAGAGGAGGTGAGATAGAGGTAGAAATAGAAAAAAGAGGAGGTGTGATAAAGGGATAGAGAGACAGAGAGTGGAAGTGTGTGTGTGTGTGTGTGAGAGAGAGAGTGATAGAGAGCTATAGAGCTATAGATAGGTGAGCTAAGATCTCAGATATACAGCAAGAGATATGATGAGGGTAAGATTAGAGGCAGATTTTACTTTATTAGGCAAACCTAGGTAATTGCCTAGGGCCCTGACTGTCCCAAACCAGCCGCGATAAACACTCCAAAAACAGTAGGCCTGATCTAAATTTGTCACTTGTAAAAATAGTACCCATGCCAAGTGGTGATGTGTTTAAAGAATGACTTTTGAGGGTCCCATGTTTATATTTTTCCTAGGGCCCCATAATGGCTGGATCCGTCCCTGGATATGATACTCATCTAGAGATAAGGGAGGAGAAGCTGTGAGATGTAGGCTTATGTACAGCTGTTTTGGAGAGAAAGAGAGGAGGAGAGAGGGTGATATGAAGGAGGGGAAGACAGGTGATGACATAGAGGAGGGATGAGATTGAGGTATAATAAGAAACGGGGAGAAATGGTGGTAAGGTGTAGGTGGAAGGATTGTGGGTGTGTGTGTGTTTGTGAGAGTGGAAAAGTGAGATAGAGAGTGTTTATATATAAGTACTGTACATGTATTAATGTGCACGCACACATGGCCATGTGTCTATGGCATTGGTTCTTAAAGGGACACTCCACCCAATTGCATTAGGCTTTCCATTGCTAGACACCCAGTCATACTTTTGAATGGTCGTGCAACACTCTCTCAATTCCCCCTGAGACAAGAGAAATCTGTATTCACCTCTTAACACTTCCTCCTACAATGATGTAAAACCCGTCATTTTGCATCATTGTAGGAGGAAGTGAAAGAGAGGTGGATTTCTGTTGAGACTACAAGCCTTTTCCCCACCCTTTCAACCCCGCCCATAGGGGGTTGGACCTAATGCGCTAACAGACCCATCACAGATCAGTGATGATACAGACAGTGCTTTTGAAATCACTGGCATTAGCCCCATACGACTTCTGTTGCGGTCGACCAACATTGACGAAGCACGTGAGCGAGAACTTGTTGTCACGATGTGGGTGTTATTAAATACAGCGCATTTAAAGTCGGCCACAAATATGAACGAGACGATGAGCTCGCACCGGTTTGCTCTACTAAGACACCACGTGTGAGGAGTGGGGGGAGAGGCACTTAATCTAATAAGATTATTCAGCCCCCTACAGACTACTCCACACACACACACACACACTTTTGATTATGATGGATGGCAGGTGTCCTCTCTAAATGGCCACTAAAGGTGCTCGCTTCCCTATAATATGCACAGCTGACATTTGAATAAGTATGCTGTGATGTGGTGCCAGTGTGTGTGTGATGTGGGGTTGACATCCGTCAAAGTGAGTTTTATAGTCATATTTATGTCAGGCTCCTCTCTGCATGCTTATGGCTCCTGATCGACCACCTATCACGTAACACTGTTATCCAGGGTTGCCAGATCAGGCTGATGATTCCCAGCCCAAAAAATGTTCAAAATCAGCCTAGACACACAAAATCCCACCCAATTCTATTGATTTCTATGGCAAAATTTGGGTGGGTTTTTCCTGCTAAATGCCCTTTTTACCCGCACTCGGCCATCCTAAGCAGCCCAATTGGGCGGGAAACAGCCCAATCTGGCAACACTGCTGTTATCTTCCAGAGAGCTTTGCAGGAGTGTGTGTCTGTGCAGAGGAGTGTGTGTCTTTGTCAGCACATTTTCAATGAGCAGTATAGTTGCAATATACTCCAGCCACCTTCCTACACAGTGCACCTTTAAATACAGAGAATGGCTACCTCTGTCCTCCAGTGCCACCGTTTAGGTAATTACGGATGACGAAGATGTTGGGAAGACATGGTAGAGCAGCAGGTTATAAACTTTTTCTAATGAAAGTTTTCATTTCAATATTCATATTCTTGATTCCACTCGTTCAGCAATTGCATAAGTGCTCCTTCTCTGCATTTCCCATCACTCCACACCGCAGCTTCTGAATTGTCTGTGATAATTTGATCGCACTTAACTGTTCTTTCATCTATTTTCACACATCACAGCTCTCTTCGCATGAAAAATGTCATTACCCGAAAAGTGCAGTTATAGTTTTAGGCAGATGATGACCGTTCTTTTTTTCTTCTCTCTCCTCTTGCGTTCTCTCTGTTCTGTTCCCCTGAGGCTGGCTTGAAAATTAAAAAATGTGCTTATTTCTCATGAATAACTCTAAGCCGCTTAATGTCCCATATTGCAGTAAGAACAATCGTAAGCCCTGATTGCCTTAAGTGCTTTGGAATGCTGCCATTCCACACAGATTATAAAATATTTTGTTTTTTATAAAGCACTCCGTAGGGTAATGTTTTAGCATTTTTCCTTTGCCTTGAGCAATCATACTGTAAATGCCTTTCTTTGCTTGACAAAGATTTCAAACTGATTATGCTTAATTCTAATTTATAAATCACACAGCCAACCAATGTTTGAACAACTTTTTTCTTTCAAAATTAAAACCTGTTATTGCCACATTCTCAAGAATCAATGTTATATTGTCAGCGAACAACTTACTGTAGAAAGACATTGGAGAGCAAGGTCGCAATGTAACAGGGCAAAGGATTTCAACGATGAACCAAGTAAATATAAATACTAAGAAACAAAAGTCATGTCATTTATACTGTATATGGTGTAACTACAGCGGTCTGGTGTTTCATCAGAGTACTAATAGAAAACACATTGCATCTGTGAAACTAATATGCATGATTAGATATGAGTATCATTTTCTTTTCAGTAATTAAAGCCATTATTCATCTCCATCTACTGCCCCCCACCCCCGACACACACACACACACACACAGATGCTCCCCTTGCCATCCTTGTCACACTGTATGACCCTTTTTGAAACCTCAACCTTCTGACCTTCATATAATTTACACTTCAGCCACCACACATACTCACACTACCACACCCATACGCATGTTCCTGTTGATCTTCGTTATTTGCCCTACCATGGGATCACTCCATTATTCACTTTGCTGTACTCAGCTGTACTATCATTTGGATGGCGGGGGGTGGAAAGATGTGGAGTTAGGGCCAAAACATACCAAGGCGGAACGGAACGGTCCCGGGACGAACGCTGTCTTTCTGCTTAGTTTTGGCCGGCGTGTTTTTCTCTGCCTTTCACACTGACAGCGTCGGCGTGCGCGGCCAGTCCTATTCAAAACCCTCCCATTTGAATGAGACACCGCCGGTCGTCGGCGTGAAAAATGCGCTCGAGTTCTATTTTCCAAATGCAGCGCGGCGCGGAGCCGGCTCCAGCGCCGCTGACGCTCGACTACCGCCGGTTGGTGTGTAAGGACAGATATGTTTCAATGTATTTTCACCGACGCCGGTAAAAAACACGGCCGTTCCGCGACGCTTTACCGCCCTGGTGTGTAAGACCCCTTACAGGTTGGAGAAGGTGGAGGAAGGAAGAGTGTCGAGGGTGGTTTAGACACGTACAGAAATGCAGTTGGTTGGAAGGAATGTTGATGTAGGGGGGAGGAGGGCAAAGAGGAGGATTAAGATGATGAGGAGGAGAAGCAGACAGGAGAGACACTTCTAGGGCTTTCAGGCCGACCAGAATGGAGCCGGTGCCGGTACAAGTTGCGTTCGGCACTAAAGTGCTTATCTGCCCTGTGTCCTTTAATTTGCACCTCCCTTTCTCTGGATTTCCACTTTGAGCTGAAATGGAACACAAATTCATTAAAATGCAAGAAATTGCATCCAAGAAACACAATAATGTGGACCCCCTGGCCCTTAACATAATTTTCCTTATGGGGGCATAATTTAGGATGACATATTTTGCGAAGTTCCTTCAGTTGTGAAAAAAGTGGGCAGGTTTTTCTGCTAAATGCCATTTTTGCCCGCACTCGGCCATCGTCAGCAGCCCAATTGTGCGGGAAACAGCCCAATGCCAGATTTGTCTGATCAGAAACCGCTAATATTCCGTCCGATTTAAACAAAATGCATTGGTATGTATGGGCACAAAACTGCTCAAAAAACCCAGTTTTTACCCGTAGCCCAATTGGGCTGGCAACACTGCTTGCAACTATTTAGAATTTTATGGCTCCTTTTGTTAATTTTGTTTGTTTTCTCCTGCATTAACAGTGACATTGAGGGGTCAGAGTTGGAGCCATGTTCCTGATTTTTACACATTGTCTTTAAGTTGTATTGAAACATGCAAATAAGAGACTTTTAAGGTGGTTCAATCGTTACCTGCCACCTGCTTTGTATTATACTCATGAACGACCATCCGGGTACTTAGCTCTTAAATTTGCGTTACTCCCCTTTATGGGTGAAAACAAACCAAATGTCAGCCACGGCTATTTGGCTATATTATTTGAACAGCCGGCAACACAACAAGTTTTCGGCATGTTGCGCATGAACAATGCTAGTCTACAGGTTCGTATCTTTCGCTTATTACACCCGAACATCACCAATTGAGTTGCATTCGTTGTTTTCCCCCACAAATGGGCGTAACGCACATGGAAAACGTCACGCCGTTCATGAGTATATACAGCCTACTTCTTGCTAAATGTATGCTTTTTAATCCATTTTTGCCTTTAGTTATTACACACTCAATGAGTTGTTTTGCAAAAAGTATTTCCGTGAATTGTGGTTTTAATAAATAATTCATTAAATTACAATTTGATGCCCGCTAACTCTGATCACTTCAGCTCAGCTGGCTACTAGTGCCAAGTGCTTCAGCTAAGATCAGCTCACAGTATTAGCAAAAAGTCCTACCAGTGTTGCCAGATGTGTCTGACCAAATTCCGCCCAAAGCGTTCTCAAAATGCGCTGAATTCCGCCCAATTTCAATAAATTGCATTGACTTCCATAGGCCTAAAACGGCTGAAAAAACAGCCAAATGTTTACCTGCAGACGCTCATCCCAAGTAGCCCAATTGGTCGGGCACCCGCCCAGTCTGGCAACACTGCTTCCTACATTTCAGTTAACCACCGTACAAATTGGGGCTTTTAAGGAAATTAAGTTCAGAGATTGTTTATCTCTATACAAAGACACTTAAAATCCCATTTGTGTGTGTCCTTTTAATACACATGAATGGGTAATGTACTGTATTTACCCTCATACATGCATGTACATGCGCACACCACTTGAAGCACCTGTATGCATATAAACGGCACCATTAAATATTATGTAAGGTCTTTTCACTAAAATGATTCTCTCTCTCAGACACAATATTGTGTATCAAGCAGTGCAAGAGATCGTGGCAATAGTTTTCGAAGACGCATTTGCTTTCAGTGCAAGTGGGCTGTTTGTCTGGAGTGTTTCACACAGCCCGACTCTTACACTGTGTGTGTGTGTGTGTAAAGATGTGTTTGCCTTCGCCTGTAAGTGGGCTGTTTGTCTCTGTTGGGAGTGTTTGACCCTGACCCTTCTGGGACTACAAAAGCTGCACACACATTACATGCTGTCACCGGTGCTTGGCCAGCAGTTTAGCTCCGAGAGAGAGAGAGAGCGTTTGTGTATGTGTTGACCTGGGGATCAGGGTGTAGACAGATGAAAAAAGAATTCGAGGGGAGGCAGGCAAAGGAAAAAGAGAGTAAAGGAGCCTGAGAGAGGTGGAATGACTTTTTCCAAGAGGCTACTGAATGCTTTGTGTTCAGGAAGAGCTCAATGGAATCTTTGCTTCATTACAAACTGTTAAATTTATTGTTCCATTCCTACACCAGCACTGCTCTGCTGTACATGCGATTTCTCTCTCTCCCTCTCAATTTTCAATTCATATAAGCTTTAATAGCGTGACAAAAAATATTTCGTAATGCCAAAGCATTGGTTGAAGAGGTACACATACATTGGTAATAAGATTATAAAATAATAATTATTAAAACAAACAAATTAATGCTTGCAATTGTGTTGATAATGTCAGCAAGAAAAGAAATCAAACAATGGGCGAGGTTACAGAGTGGACTCAGGGATTTCGAATTGGATAGATTTGTTGATTGCGTAGAAAGCCCTTTTGGCTTTATCCTTTAATTGTTTCACAGCCAAATCAAACTTTCCGTTTGAGCTTATTTTTAGTTCAAGATATCTAGGATAACATTAAAAAATAAACGTGGTGAAACCGGTCTTGCAGTTGACTTCTCTGTTTGTTTGTTTGTGTTCACAGGACTTCCTCCGGATGGTGGCAGATTGACAACCTCACATCAGTGAACATGAATCTCATAACTGATTGGAAAAATAAATAACGTTTTGCACACAATGTGTTTGTCTGTGTACTTGAATCACTTCATAGTAGGCTAGTCTATACTGTATTAAAAATGATAATAACTAAGTAATTGAGTGGAAATAAAAAAATAAGACATTTTAAGGCCCTGAAAATATGTAATTTCCATAAAATTGAGTGGAATAGGTGATAATGCATTTTATGGCTCTGATTCTATCTTATTTCCATATAACTACTCAATTGTTTCCAAGGTAATTAAGCAGAAATAATACAAGGATGCTTGGGTGGTCGTTTCTATGGAATAACATAGGAAGAGGAAATATTGCACATTACGGCCCTGATGTAGCCTAATTAGTATGAAACTACTTCGGCTGATACCGTTTAGTTACTGACATACCTACCACCTAACTACTATGATGACACAGTAGCTGTTTCCATTAGCCTACTATTAACTAGAAACTACAGCATAATTGCACTGGAAACTGTATGGTTATTTTTGCTGTTATCAATGAGAAATTATAGTGTAATTGCACTGGAAACCATATGGTTATTTTGCTGTTATTACTAATAACAAGCAGTTATTACCATAAAATTAGACTGAAATTACTGAGAAATTACTTTGAGATGAACACCTTGTTAGCGATCTGTAAAGTAAAGTGTTACCGACGCTTCTTAATTATGGTTACCTCTGAAGCCACTTTTAATGCCGTTTTTCTTTTTTTTGGTCTCCCTTTCTTTTTGCTTCTCCATTCTTCCTCTCCTTCCACACTCCTCTTTTCGTCCTCATCAGGGCTGTCATCATAGGGATGGAATAAATCTTCACTCCCATCACCGGAGCTGTTGCTGTCGGTAAACAGGTCCTCCATGTCTGTCGACCTTGCCTTTCCCGGCAGCATGTCATTTTTTCGATGCCTCTTTGGTCCGACGCATCAATATTCCAAAAAATTCACATTGATCCTACAGCCCATTAACTCGAAATAATTAAATTAAACCCTTTGCTCCGACAGCTCAATGTTCCGACCAATGGCTGTTAGGGACGGGCATCATAATTCCCCAGGTTGTGTGTCCTGCTCCTGTTTTCCTCTGTGCTAAAGACTTCAGCTGCATGGGCTGCGACGAGCTCGCTTGGTAAAGCTATGCCCTTACCAAAACCACCCCTAAACCTAACCTGTCATTAATGCAATATTTCCAAGTTTTACAATGTGCCATGTCCAAAACCATTCCTAAGCCTAACCTGTCAGTATTGCAATGTTTCTGAGTTTTAAATGTCTTCCTTGACCAAAACTTTCCCTAAACCTAACCTGTCACAGACAGCTGCATGACCACTGCGCATATCAGAGATGACGGTAACCTAAACTAAAGCAGCCTTTGGTTGAACATTGTACAGTTGAGGACGATATTATTAGCCTCCCTCCTGACATTTCTCTTGATTTCTCAGTTAGAATGACCATTATGAACCGTTTCTGTTATTCTGGAAACAAATACTCTGATGGAGATAATGTCCAATGAGTTGAATTTGCATTTTTCTATCGTTACAATGAGTTAAAACAAAAAAGGGCAAAAATGGCAGGGACAAAATTATTAGCCCCCTGATCATTAATAGTCAATATGATGCCATCTATGAACCAAAACTGACAACAGGAACTTTGATCCGTTGTTACCTGGGTTGGCACATGCCCCACTAGGGATTTTGGCCCATTTCTTCACGGCAAAGTGTTCTAGCTGGTCCAAATTGCATGGATGCTGAGCATAGACATTTGCCACAGACTCTCAGTGGGATTGAGGACTGGACTTTGAGCGGGTAATTCCAGTATCATGGTTTTAGTGTCCTTGACGAACCTCTGAACTAATTTAAATGTTTACTTTGGGTTACAATGTTGTTGGAGGACCCAGCAATCCAGATCCAGACCCAGACTCCCTATGTCTGAGGCTGAATAACAGTCTAAAAACTTAATGCCCCCACCACTATGTGTAACTGTGGAAACTGCTTAGTCTCATTAGACCAAAGAAGCATTGGACACCTGCCTAGATGATTGTTATTGACCTGGCCTCATCTGGAGTTTTTATTTCAAGAAAGACAGCTGTTAGGGTTTGTCATCATATTGGGCTTTGGGGCCATCATCACAGAAGAACCCTTTTACTAAAGGCGGTGCATATCAGAGTGTTATTGAGCTTTGCCTATGAACATTTGAAAGTCAAAAATGAGTTTTGAAAGTCTCTGCTTTCATCTGATGAGATTCAATTGCACCTGCTTTGTCAGGTGAAGAAAGGGATAGTCCTTAAAACTTCATAACATAGTTTCCACAATTAAACATGGTGGTGGAAGCATCATTCTGTGGCAGTCTCAGCCACAGGAAACCTTTTTTGGGTGTACAGCACCATAAAAACAGAAGATTATGATAGAATGTGGAAGGTGACCATGCAAAAATATGCTCATAGAGGAAGCTAAGAGATTCCCTGGATCTTTCAATAAGATAATAACCCAAAACTTTCATCCAAAATTGTTCAAATGTTCTTCAAGGTTACTAAAACCATGATCATGTTGTGGTTCAGATCTCAATCCTTTAGATAGTCTTTGAGGAGTGCTGAAAATGAATGTCCATCCTCAACATCCATGCAATTTGGACCAGCTTAACTATTTGCGATGAAAGAAATGGGCCAAACTCCCTAGTGGGGCATGTGCCAACATAGTTAACAACTAATCAAAGTGCCTGATGTCAGTTTTGGTTCATAAATCGCGCTCTATTGACTATTAATGATAAGGGGGCTAATAATTTTGTCCTTGCCATTTTTACCTTTTTTTGTTTAACTCATTGTGAAAATGGAAAAATTCTAATTCAACTCATTGGACATTATCTCCGTCAGTGTGTTTGTTTCCAGAATAACAGAAACGGTTCATAATGGTCCTTCTCACTGAGAAATCAAGAGAGATGTCTAATTTCAGGAGGGGGGCTAATAATATCGTCCTCAACTGTATGTTATGTAGAAAGTACCAAATTTCAACTGATTTGATGTGACCCGAATTTTGATTAAGAAAATTGTGATTTTATTACAGTATTGTAATGATGCAAATTCCCCAATTCATGGGTTTTTTGAGCTGGAAGACCAAAATATGTAAAAATAAACAATTTAATGATTGGAATAGTTTAAAAAAAAACTTGGCCATGAATCTATAATCCATGACAGTTTAACATTATTGATGGAATTATGGAAATAAATCAACTTTTTCATGCTATTCTAATAAAGTGGCCTGGAGCTGTATTAGGGTGGGAGACGTGACGTTTTTTCGTAACATTGGTTAAAAACCTACCAAAATGTTATTTTTCCTCTTAAAAACAAATGTCAATAAAGAAGACGTGGTACATTATGCTTCATATCAGTCTTAGATGAGAAGAATCATTTTTGTTAAGATTTATGTAAAGGTTTATATGTCAAATATCCTGCGGTGTGACTGTAACATTAATGAAACCTGGAATATAATATATATATAAATTAACCAACAACATTTTGAGTAATGTATGAAGCATTTGGCATGATTGCATAAATATTAACTTTATATTAAGATATATGAATGTGAAACAAAAACTCAACACAGTAATATTAACTACAAGTTCAATTTCGTAACACACATTGCGTCCTGTGGGGTGACATGTATGTCAATATTTGTAAACGGGCAGCTGCAAGGCCAACTACAAGGGTCTTAAAGACTGGCTCCTAACCAGTCTGTACCTCAGTTATTGGAGAGTGCTGTGGAAGCTTAAGGTGACTATTAACCAGTGTTTCCCATACATTCAAGGGGTATGCCACTAATTTGGGCTGAATACAGTTAAAATCATTAGCTGGGGTTTATAAAGGTGGTAAGCTAAGCTAGTGAAAGTCAATGGATCCGTGTAGCATTGCTACATGCTACATGGATGCATTGACTTTCACTAGCTTAGCGACATACTCCCTCTTTTAACTCGTCTTAAAGCAAGACAACGCTTCACATGAAAAATAAGACACTTTACCACCTTTATAAACCCCAGCCAACGATTTTAACTGTATTAACCCCCAAAATAGTGGCATACCCCTTTAAGGAAACTATGGCGCACCGCCATAGTTTAAATTTGGCTGCCATAGTTTCAAAAATGTTAAAAAAAAATAATAATAATACTTTTTTTTATTTTTTTTAAACGATATCCATTTTCTATTAAACTATTTGAAAAACAATTTCCTTCGCATTTTCGTCCTGGAGTAAATACATCCTATAGAGAAAACCATGAGTGCTTGAAAGACAGAGGGATCAAAAGCCTAGTCAAGTTGTTGTGGTTAACTTGGGTTTGGGAGCAATAAAAAACCTTGAGAGAAGGGACAGTTGGGATGAGTTTACTGACACTCCCCAGGCTTTGTTTTACAGTTGTAAGATAATGAGTTAGGCAACAGGCCTTCATTGACACAGCAGAGGAGACATCGGGCTGCATATAGAAATTAATGTGTAACGAATGTGTATAGACATAAATGTGTAATATGTTGTTCAGCCCTTTTACCCTTTTATGGGAGGAATTTAGAAAAACTGGCCCTGTGACCAGCACCCCTCATGTAGAATGTGTACGCCTATGTGTGTTGGGGAAAAGGTATAGCCTACTCTCTTAGACCATTTTTGTCTGTGCGTTAACAATTTCACAGTGCTCCTAAATTCTTATCTGTGCTCCTATTTCTTTTTTAGCCCTCCCCCCCAACCCCCCCCCCCCCCCCCCCCCATTGCCCCGTGTGAAACCCCCCCCGAAACAACAAAATCCTGCTGCCCCCATAGTTTCCAAAAAAATTGTGGGAAATACTGATTAACCTCTTAATATGTCTTCATATTGCAATGTTTCTGTCACGCAATGCTTAGGTTCATTTTATGGTGTCCTGTGGTGTGACTGCTCTTATAGAAGGAAAACAAGTTTTTTAGAAATGAAAACACATATTAAGATTAAACACAATATCATTATCAAGTTAGCAAGAGCTCAGATTGCAGTCATGTATACAAAAGGATTAAAATGGCCATAATGCAGTGAATTTCCTGTGGTGCAACATGCCTATTCAATGTGTTGATGCAGGACACATTTTCCCAAAAATGGCAAAAATTAGGTGAAATTCCACGGACCACTAAGTGCTTTATTTTTTTCCCAATTTTTTCCATCAATTTTTTCAGGAATTGGAAAAACGTCTTTTTTTTTTTGGGCGTTACGCCCTTAAAGGTCAACCACCCATCAACCTAATCATCTGAATCAACGAATTAACTCTAAACACTGGTAAAAGCGTCCTGAGGCTTTAAAAAGTCTCAGCCTGGTTCATTACTCAAAACCGCAGTCATGGGTTAGACTGCTGACCTGACGGTGTTTAACATTGAAGTCAATGGCGGTGGCATTGCATGAGGGTTATGGAAGCCCAGCTAATGCTTAGTTGTCAGCTGTTTTTTGTTCTTTGATCTGGTGACCCACACTTCCCTCTTCATTACACCCCATAGATTTCTATACTGCGCTTAGGTATTTTGGTGGTTATGGACATTCTAATTTGCCAGAAATGAAACCCCATTGAAAGTCAATGGAATGTTCTGTCTGGCTAGTAAACATGCAAGGAAAAATTGCCTGTATTCTGATTTTCCGGTTGAAGCAGACCTCCCTCACACACACACACACACACACACACACACACACACACACACACACACACACACACACACACACACACACACACACACACACACACACACACACAGCATGACCTACCAATTAAATGACCATAGTGTGTGAGTATGGGTCATAATTAACTGGCCTCCGCACTTGAGTAGTCTGCTTCTGGCGTTAATAGAGTCCTTCCTTGAGGCGTTTAATTGAATCGTGGCCAAGAACGGAAAGTGGTGATTGGTGAATAACTGCTGCAGACAGTGTTGCCAGATGTGTCTTCAAAACCCGCCCCAAAAGGTTCTCAATAACTGCTAAAAAGCACTAAATTGCGCCCAATTACAACATATTGCATTGATTTCTATGGACAATTTTTCCTGTTCGTACCCGCAGACGGCCATCCCTAGCAGCCCAGTTGGGCAGGTAACTGCCCAATCTGGCAACACTGACTGGTGGAGACCTTGGCAGTCTATTAATGTAAGGTAAGGGTGCACAGTCGGAGAAAGAACAGCTTTTCTTTCAGTGGTTCTTTCCACTTCGATTAGTGACTCCTTCACGGGTAACGACAAAAGAAGATGGAGCCACTTACCTCCAACATCTGTGTGGATGGCAGGGGCGGAGCAGGGGGGGGGGGGGGGGGGGGGGGGAGCATAGGGGCCAAGAACCCCGGGCCTCACCACTTGGGGGGTCCCCGCAGCCAATGGCTTTCGATCGCCAAACATCTCACAGGGGCCCCTTCTATCATATTTCGTGGGCCCAACGCCATTAACGTGCACATTTCTATGCTGAACAGCAAACTTAGTATTATTAGCATTTATACCCCATTACAATGACAGACTCCAGCACGATGTGTCGAAGGGGGGCCTCTGACACATCTCCCGCCCCCCCCCCCCCCCCCATCACACAACCGGTGCTCCGCCCCTGGTGGATGGCAATAGTGGATGGACGGCGTGTACTGTCTATTTCATGCCCTCCTAACGGTCACATTCAGGGTTTTTTTTTTTTTTTACAATCTCCACCTCCAATGGAGTCCAAGTGAGTTTGGTGTTCGCATGAATCATATGGCTGACGGACTCAATGTATGGGACGCGATGGCGCAAATCGTAGGACATTTCTGGAAGGCTACTTGGAAGTATCCAATCACGTTCGAGGAATCCCTGGTCCAACCAGAGGCTTTGTTGTGATCTGTTTAATGGCGGCCATCGCTTCATCGCAGTCGGAATAAACTACGCCGAAAAAGACATATAAGACCTTTCTATGCAATTATTGCGGCATTAAACAGATTAAAGTTAGACACTGTTTAATGTAACCGCTTGGAATTAATCTCTGCGTTGTGTTGAAGTTGGATTAAAGATGACTCCGAGACAGGTGAAGATTGATACAATGGTTTAGTGATGGTTCTGTTGGATTAAACACAGTACAATATCACCCTGGGGCTTGGGGCTGCACTCCCACTCCTCTTCCCACATTATACAGAGTCAGGGGGTTTACAATAAACACATTTAACAGTAACTAAATATTGTAAACACTTATTAGAGAGAAAATATATTGAATCGCTGGGTTATAGATTACAGGGACAACCATAGCGTGACTTCCCATTGACCCTAGTGTGCCCTGCTTAGCAAAACTCTGCGAGCATGAACAAGCAATTAGCTAAACTGCAGGGTCACAATACCATTTCAAGATGCAAAAATACCTAAGCAATCCAAAATAAACACACACTTGTGTTACAACTTTCTCAGGAGCTCCTTTAGCCACGGCATGCCTAGCGTCCTGTAGTCGTAAAGGATAAAGGTATGTAGCAAGTGGAAAGGGAGATAGGAATATACTGAGGCAGGGGGAGAGGTTAATGGGGATATAGATAAAAGAAAAGAGCGAACCACAACCTCCTGGCATGGACACGTCACCGCCCGTTTTCTCTAACAGCAAATTTCTCTCTCTCTCTCTCTCTCTCTCTCTCTCTCTCTCTCTCTCTCTCTCTCTCTCTCTCTCTCTCTCTCGTTCGCGCGCGCACACACACACACACACACACACACACACACACACACACACACACACACACACACACACACACACACACACACACACACACACACACACACACATCTGTATATGCATACAGAAAAAAACATCCTCACAGACAGTATATAAAAAGAGAAAGATATACATACACACACAACTCGTATCTTTTTCTGCAATTGTGTACTGTAAGTGTGTGTGGGCATGTGTGAGTATATTCACACACAGATACTTCACACACCATGGTAGTTTTTTTATATAAGAGATAGCATGGTAGTATATTACAGCCCTCATTATCTGCATCTTGGATAAAACATGCCATTATTGTCTGGGAATGTGTAAGAAAACTATCACAGCAAGCAACTGTACGATAATATCTCCTGTTCAGCCACGTACAGTATATAGTCATTCTAGTGAGTTATTACAGTTTCATGTCGTGCACACATAATGTAGATGTAGTCCATGACAGTGAGCTTTGGTGAGGCAGTGTCTGTGCCTGTGCCTGTGCCTGTGCGTGTGCTTGTGCACATTCACATAAAGTATCTTCATGTGTCTGTCTGTATGATTGCCCATATTTTTTATGTCAGGAACAGAAAAAAACAATATAAAATAATGTGCATTTGTAGCCTTGCTTGTAGAAGATGTATTCTTGACATCTCTCTGCATGAAAAGAAGGCACGTTATGTACTGCTTGCACCATTTTACATTCAAATGCACTCTGGGTTTTGTAACATGGCCTCAGCATTCCTCAGGTTCCTCTTAGTAAATTCTGTATGGGAGCTGAGTAAATGTAAATGTGTCCATGTGTGTGTGTGTCAGTATGAAAAGGTGTTCATTCAGGAGCTGATGTTGTGTGTGTGTGTGAGCGGGCATGTGTGTGTGTGTGTGTGTGTGTGTGTGTGTGTGTGTGTGTGTGTGTGTGTGTGTGTGTGTGTGTCCATGCATGTTTGTTGTTTTGATTGTGTTTGCCAGTGAGTGTATGCAGGTGTATGTGTGTGTGTGCCCAGTCCATTATCATGCTGCTGGCCATCCTAAATGTCCAGTGTGAGCACAGCTCTTCCTGCAGTCATTAATCTTCCTTTGGACCACTCTGCACCACCTCCCCTGGACACGCCACACGTCTTTTCTCTCTCTCTCTCTCTCTCTCTCGACCAGTTTTTCTTCACCCTTTATTTTGTCTCTCCCTCCATCCAGCCTTCTCTCCCTTTCTGCCCCCGCTCTCTGTCTTTCAATCCCCCTCTCCCTCTCTCTCTCTTTAAGGGGTCTGACACACCAAGGCGGTAAAGCGGCGCGGAACGGCCGCGTTTTTTACCGGCGTCAGTGAAAATACATTGAAACCTATCTGTCCTTACACACCAACCGGCGGTAGTCGGGCGTCAGCGGCGCGGGAGCCGGCTCCGCGCCGCGCTGGATTTGGAAAATAGAACTCGAGCGTATTTTTCACGCCGGCGACCGGCGGTGTCTCATTCAAATGAATGGCAAAGTAGCATGCTAGCTTTGGCTGTGGGGAGGGTTTTGAATGGGACTGGCAGCGCACGCCGACGCTGTCAGTGTGCAAGGCAGAGAAAAGCACGCCGGCCAAAACTAAGCAGAAAGACCGCGTCCGCCCTGCGACCGTTCCGTTCCGCCTTGGTATGTTTTGGCCCTAACACAGCTGATCCTCTGTTCACCTAACCTGCTGTTCAGGGGATGTCTCACCCCAGACACAAAGACCCTCCTTGCACTATATTCATTTCACTCCCCTACTTCTCTCTTCTCCACTCCTCCATCTTTTCTGTCTGTCTCCAGTGTTGCCAGATTAGGCGGTTACCCGACCAATTGGGCTACTTGGGATGGTCGTCTGCGGGTAAAAAAGGGGGGGAAATTGGCCATTTGGTGTTTTTTCCTGCAGTTTTGTGTCCATAGAAATCAATGCACTTTGTGGAATTTTGGCGTTTTTTGAGAACCTTTTGGGTGGGATTTGATCAGACATGTGGCAACACTGTCCCTATTCCCTATTCCCTGTCTCCCTATTTCTCACAAATAAAACCCTCACACCCCTTCAGCTCAATCTCGCAGTCTTCACTCTTTTACTCCCTCACTTCTTCCTCTATCCTCTCCTAGATCCAGCCTTTGTTGCTTGTGTTCAACAATTCAAACTCAAGTCTTTTCTTTTGTGACCCAATGCCATTTCGTTGTGTGCAATATGAACTTGTATGCTGTGGAGTGCAGGGTTGCCAGATGAGGCTGATGACTTCCAGCCCAAAAAATGCTTAAAACCCGCCTAGAAGCACAAAATCCCGCCCAATTCTATTGATTTCCATGGCAAAAATTGGGCGGGTTTTTCTGCTAAATGCCATTTTACCCGCACATGGCCATCCCAAGCAGCCCAATCTGGCAACACTGGTGGAGTGTTGCGTCACAATAACAATGGGAGTTGGAGTCTCACTTTCACTTCAGATGGACAAACAATCCAACATTCTGTAATGACTGTTGTGCTACAAAAAGAAATCTCTAAAATCATCAAGACAACATTATCGGAGGGATATTAAAAGTTTGAGTAAAATTGAGAGCACTCCTTAGTGTTTCTTTCTCACGTTTACTTTGCTATTTCATGCTCTCTTTTCTGGTATCCTGGCTCATACACAATCTCGATGTACTATTTCCTTCGCTTCCTTTGTGTATGAATAGCTCTCAAGTGTGGAAGGTTTTTTAAATCCTGCAAAAATGCACATTTCTAAGCAATACTCTGTTGTTTTTCTGTTCATGCCACTCTGCTCAATTTCTGCATTTTTTCAAACACTCTTGTTCTCTCTGTCCCTCCATCTTTCACTAACCCGTCCTATCACTTCTCCCACATCCTCACACCCTCTCTCCGCCTTCTCTTTTCTGCTCTCTCTCCCTCTCTAATATTTGCTACCTTCTGTCTCTCTCGACCACTGTTTGAACCAGCCCTCTCTCACCTCACCATCACCAAAGATTTTCTCAGGTTGAGAAAGATATCCCGGACTCTGCCCATCCAATGCAAAAGCGTGTGCTCCAATTCGGTCTCCTAAGGGTGCGTTGTCCCCACCTTCTCTTTTTGTTGTGTTTGTGCAAGAAGTAGCTACCGCCATCTACAGCGCTAAGGGAACTCCATTTATTCTCAACCTCAAGACAAAGGTCTCCTAACCAAAGGTCTCCTAAAGGGGCCCGACATCACATGGATACCTGAAAAAATGAGCCTGATGTACTTTCTCTCCCTATATGATTCTTTGCCATCATTCTTGCGCTCCGCTCTTCCTCTCTCCCTCTCCAAGGATCTCAGCATCGCTGTTGCAGAGGGCATGGTTAGACAGGAGGAGTGGGTCGGCATTAAACGGGCCAAACGCACTCCTCCTCCCCCAGAGAGGGCAGTCTGGCCTGGGAGAAAAAAGGTCACAGATGTCAGCCTGTCCCCATCCACATAGGATGACCGCTACTGTGCATGTGAAACATGTGGCAGTTGTGTCTGTGTGTGTCTGAGAGAGGGAGGGGGGCGGGGGGTTCTCTGTATTTCCCACAGATTTGATTTGCTGTCAAACTAATAGTGGCAGAAGAGAATAAAAGGAAGACTGTCAAATACTTTTATCCAAATAGGCTGCACAGAAAAGAATGAGAAATGGGTACGCTTAAAATAAATAATACCGCTTGGAAATATTGATCTATTCTTTGTAATTAATTTGTATTTTATTTTAAAATAACCTTTAAAAAGCAACATCATCAGCATATCCTAGCTATACAGTATTTCAGCGTAAGAGAGAGAAATGTCCTTATTGGGAAACTTGAAAGAAACTTCATTTGAACACTTCTCTCCCTTGCCAATTTATCATTGGGCACCTTGAACAGCCTTGGGTGGGCATGCAAGCCCAAATGTGGGGGGCTTAGCGCGCTGCGCCACAGCGCCCCTACCCCTGATTTGTATTGCTGCATAGTGCCGGGGTTGCCAGATGAGGATGATGATTTCCAGCCCAAAAAATGCTCAAAACCTGCCCAGAAGCACAAAATCCCGCCCAATTCAATTGATTTCTATGGCAAAAATTGTGCGGGTTTTTCTGCTAAATTGCATTTTTACCCGCACGCGGCGATCCTAAGCAGCCCAATTGGGCGGGAAACTGGATACTGTCCAAAGAGAGAAAAAGGAAGACAGTCAACTACGTTTCCCCAATTAGGCCGCACAGAAGAGAATGACAAATGGGTACACATCACATGCTAATACTGCTTGGAAATATTAATCTACTATTTGTAATTTATTTGTATTTTACTTTAAAATAACAGCCTTACTGTAGCACAAAACAAAACACAGTCTTTAAAAAGCAACATCATCACATACCCTAGAAATGGCCTTATTGGGTAACTTGAAGACAGAAAAAGAAACTATTAATTTGAACACTTCTCTCCCTTGCCAATTTATTATTGGGCACCACACAGCCTTAGGGACCAGACCGAGCAATTTCTGTAATTCCACGTCAGATATGGTGTGACTGAAATACACACACACACACACACACACACACACTTTTTGTTGATCCTTCCCTGCCAAGGCTGCAATTTCTGTAGTGTTTTTTGTTGTTGTTTGGTTGGTTCCCATCATCTCTAATGCATTTCTTAACAGAAACACAACCGGTCATGTGTATACGGGATTATGTTTGCCTTCCTCCTGTGCAGTGAGTAATCATGGGTTGTTTTTGGAATGCTCCTCCTCAGATAGCAAGGTAGCAACCTTCTTTCAGACCCTGTTGGGCAACACACACACACACACACACACACACACACACACACACACACACACACACACACACACACACACACACACACACACACACACACACACACACACACACACACACACACACACACACACTTGAATGGAGTGAACATCCATCTGAACCAACTTCTGGCATCAGTCAACAGGTTTTGTAGCCCAGGTCAAATGTACTATATTCCACAATTCCTCTGTGTCTTTGAATGGAGTCAACTTCTGACATCAGTCAACAGGTTTTGTAGCCCAGGTCAAATGTACTATATTCCACAATTCCTCTGTGTCTTTTTGTTGCCTCATGCACTGCACTTTTTATGTCAGCCCATAAGTTCTCTATGGGGTTAAGGTCCAGGGATTGGGCTGGCCACTCCACCAGTTGAAACCTGTTTATCTGGAACCTTGCTTTTGCTTGCTTGCTGGTGCGTTTGGGGCCATAGAGCTCGAAAGTGACGTCACTTCCCCCAATTTCATGGGACCTCAACGGCGTTTTTAGCCGAAAATCGTAGCATGTAATCCAATGGCGGTATTAAAATTGCATTTCGATCCCTTTCGAGTTGTGCCACGAGCTCCATATATGTTGTTTCTGATATTTTTGCTTAATTTTTCGTACAAACCCCCACATTTTTTAGAAAGCTGTGTTTCTTCACATTTTTCATGCCGACGGTCTCGGAACAAAACATTGATACTTCTGCATGAATAATCTTTATCTATCATCTTAAACAGCATATTTGTAGCCCAGCGCATATCATGACTGAGATCAGAAGATATTTACTCGCTACCACGTTGTTAGATGGTCAGCTTAGGTCCCGTGAAACGCGGAACTAAGGGGCGGGACTTTCGAGCTCTATTATCTTGTTGAAAGGTCCACCTCAAAAGGCATTTCCTCTTCAGCATATGGCAGCATTAGCCTGGTCCTGACCATCCCATAATACTACCATTTCATTTCGTATTTATGGTCTGGCATTTGTTTGCTCTGAAGCGATTGTAGGAAGCAGGAAGTTTGCACTCAGTTATGGTTTGAAATTATTGGACACCTCTCACCCAATCGCTGGCAGTTACTCAACAACAACATAGCGCAGACCAATGGCTCTGGCGCAGATGTGTACGTCATTGTCACGAGCGTCCTCCCCCTTTTGTCCCCACGTGGGGGGAGTATTCAATTATTGGCTGTTTTCTGGGGGGGGGCGTTGCGATCAAAATTCTACTGCTCCAGGCACTCCACAGAGAAGCACGGCCAGACTACAGTAGTGGAGCCAATCCTTTGGCGGAAGTACGTAGGATGGCTCGCGAGGCTATGGCAGCATGACTTCTTTCAGTATCCTGATGTACTCAAACTGATCCATGATCCCTGGTATGTGGCTGTAAATAAAACTAAAAACCTGTATGAAACTTTGGGTAAAGTTTGGCCTAAGTGTAAGGTAATTTACTATCTGTGCATGATGTCATGTCGGTCTTCTTTGACTGCATCAGAATCGATGAAGGCCCTCCTGGCTTCAAATTCAAGATCGAGCAACTGTGCCACCACCTCCTTGTTAGGATCTGTACTCTTCTTCCATAGACCCTGCATGGCATGGTAGAGCCTTGCTTGAGCAGCAACTTAACATAGAGAAAATATTTACTTTATTAATTGTGAAGGAGGGTGTAACAGACAGGCAGGACTCACAGCACTTAGTCAGCACAACCATCAGCTACTATGGGGTGTCCCAGAAAAAAAGAAAAAAAACCACACAATTTAGATAATTGTAAAGTGGTGTTATTTGAAATTAATTCTCAAAGTGTAATAGAGTTTACAAATATCAATTCACAGCATTGTCACCACCTATCCTCAATCAAGTAATAACCCACGAGAGGCCGTTAGTGCTCGATTTATAATCAGTATGGGGAGTGGGGAACGACGCAAAGCGGAGTGCCGTAAACCTCCAGTTACCAGTTATAAATCGAGCACAAACACACGGACTCAAGGTGATTATTGCTTCCACTTGATCTCTGACCAAATTTATTTAAGACACTGCAACAACATTGGGAGGACAACACATTTTTAATTAAGGTCTCATTCCTACCTTAACGCCAACTTAACTGCAATTTAAAATGTGTACACATTTCATACACAAAGATGATACGCAAAACATGCACTGGCCTAATTTTGACCAGCTGTTAAATGATGGAAACATTCCTCACTAGAGGTGTCACACCTTACCTTCTGCAGCTTCCAGGCCAGCTGTTTTTTCCAGGTGCGTGTAAGGAGCTGCAATCACAATCAGTGGTGAGTTTCTCAAAAGGGAAGTTGTTAGCCTGTTAGCAACTTCGGTAGTTGCCAATGGGAAAATGCATTGAAAGCAACGAAGTAGCTAATGTAGTAAGCAACTTTGGTTTTGAGAAATTCACCCCAGATCAGAGTGCACTCTTGAGTCAGAACAAATATAAATGTGTGAGATCTTCGATCACTAAAACTTCTGTGGGTCTCCAAAGCATTCACAGACTTAGATCTTAAGCCAACAGTCTCCTAACAAACGTTGACAAGATGGGAAAATGGACAAGCAACAATCTGTTCTCTGTCTAGATCAGGGGTGAGTTTATCAAAAGGGAAGTTGTTAGCCTGTTAGCAACTTCGGTAGTTGCCAATGGGAAAATGCATTGAAAGCAACGAAGTAGCTAATGTAGTAAGCAACTTTGGTTTTGAGAAATTCACCCCTGACTTGTTTCTCATTGGGTTGGGTTGTTGATTTGGCCCACAGCCTCACTTGCGCAACATAATTTGGCCCCTGTAGAAAAATACTCTGAGACGACTGACCTAAGGTAATTAAGCGAAAACATTCCAGATTAGGAGTACACCTTACCTTTTTCAGCAGTTGGTTCCACGTTGGTGCCGAAACATTAGATACTTTTGATGCTATTCACTTACTACCTTCAATCATTGCATTTTAAAGTCAAGGTCAAACACTTAAAAATATGGTTCATGTAAAATTGATGTTCAAAGTCCCATATGAAATGGTAATGCCTGAAAGTAACTGAATGTCTGCCAGTAGGCTACTATTTTTGGATAGGCTATTGTGAATAACTTTGGACATAGCTGTACTCTAGCTAGAAAGGTCACCCTGAACTTGGGTAGTTTTTAATTTACATTTGAGGGACTAATGCATATCATAACAGAGTTGAAAATGATCAAATTTGAAGACAATTTGTCAAGCGGACAAGCATTTTTGGGGCTTTTTGGAAGATGATCTTTTGAAGAAAAAAAAATCCCAAGCCCAGAAACATTTTTCAGGTTGATTCTCTAATGTGACAGGATGACCCATGTAAATGTACAGGATTCTAGGACTAGCAGTGCCTTAATATTTACAGCTATATAATTTCGCCTGCAGATTTTCCTTAAAATGTGTTTTTTTTGGGCCCTGAGACCAAACAGGGCCGAGTTGGAGTGGTCCCTATCAATTCGTTATGGCCCAGGGTATAGGCTAACAGGAAATCATAATGAAAAAAAAGTAAACAAAAAACATCCTGAGGGGTATATTTGGCTCCTGGGCCTATATCAAAAATAAAGCACAAAAGCAACAAAAAAAAAACACTGTACAGAATTTTTTACCCCACACCCCTCCACCTCCCCGTCCTGCTCTACTCAACTGCCTCTCAATTAGTGGGCTACTTGAATCCCCCCAGCTCAATTCCTGTGTGTGTGTGTGTGTGTGTGTGTGTGTGTGTGTGTGTGTGTGTGTGTGTGTGTGTGTGTGTGTGTGTGTGTGTGTGTGTGTGTGTGTGTCCAATCCCCTTGTGCGGAGATTGTTCCGGAAGCTTGAGAGATAAAAGGTAGACTTGATGCGCTGAGCTGCTTCGGAGGCGAGAAATGGTGCGATCGCCGAGAACACTTCAAAATGAGCAAGATAGTGAGGAGACACCGTGAGGCAATCGAGAAAGGTGAGTTAGTGAGTGAGAAGACAGGCAACACAGACAACAGCATGAAGAGAGTAAAGAAATCAAATGAATAAATTGTGTATAAATGAATGTTAAAAAAATGGTCTTGAGTGTGCTCATACGTAGCGGCGGCAATAGTGGTGGTGATGCATAAAGTTTACATATGCTGGCACTTACACAGCATTCCACATTATTATGCAAATGACATTTTTCGCTGTTTCCCCAAATAATCAATACAAATGACAGTCGTTTTCAATTTTCATGTCATCAGCCATTAGAGTACAATTTAAAAGTTTTTGAATGAACCTTCCAATGATAACGGTATCTTTTTAAATAATAAAAAACTTTAAATGCTCCACATTATTACGCAAAATAGTTTTGTAGTGTTGTAATCCAAATTTCTTTCTTTTTTTCCCATTTACCTCAAAACAGTTGGAATTTGGTACCTTCTAAATTACATTTCAATGTTCAATATTGGTGATAAGCTCTTTGTCTTAGTAACTGGAATGCTGCGATTAACATTGAAGTCAATGGTAGGGCATTGCATGGGAGTTATGGAAGCCCAGATATCCTTGATGCTTTGCTCTCAGCTGTTTTTGTTTGTTTGGTCTGGTGACCCACACTTCACTCTTCAATATACCCGTAGATTTCCATGCCACGTTTAGGTGCTTTTGAGGTGATGACATTCTAACGCACCAGACATAAAACCCCATTGAAAATGAATGGGATGCTATGTCTGGTGAGTTAGAATGTCATCACCTCCAAAGCACCTACACGTGGCATGGAAATCTACGGGTATATTGAAGAGTGAAGTGTGGGTCACCAGACCAAACAAACAAAAACAGCTGAGAGCAAAGCATCAAGGATATCTAGGCTTCCATAACTCCCATGCAATGCCCTGCCATTGACTTCAATGTTAAACGCAGCATTCCAGTTACAGCTTATGACCAAGTTTTGAACATCGAAATGTAATTTAGAAGGTACCAAATGCCAACTGTTTTGATGTAAATGGGAAAAAAAGAAAGAAATTTGTATTACAACACTACAAAACTGTTTTGCGTAATAATTTGGAACAGAGCATTTTGGGCATTTTAAGTTTTTTGTTATTTAAAAAAATACCGTTATCATTGGAAGGTTCATTCAAAAACTTTTGAATTGTACTCTAATGGCCGATTACTTGAAAATTATGACGACTGTCATTTCTATTGATTATTTAGGAAAACGGCAAAAAATGTCATTTGCGTAATAATGTGAAATGCGGTGTACGTGTATTTGTGTGTTTTTAGTCAACAAATCAAAGCAAGAGTTTTTTTTTTATGAAAACAACCTGTAGCCAGATCTTTTGATGTCTAAAAGGACTGTTAGCATCAACTTACTTGAAGGAGAAAAAAAAGAATAAAAAGTGGTCCACTCATTTCGTCTGTGTGTGCGCGTGTGTTTCTGTCATCCCAGCCTGTTAAGGCCAAACGGGCCTTTTTTTTTTTTTTTTGCTGATAAATTTCGAGAAAGAGAATAAAATTACTGTGTGTGTGCGTGTGCGCGCGCACTAGCCTGAGTGTGATCAAACTAGATATGACTTTGCCTTGTCAGTCTCACTGAAAGAACTCAAAAAGAGCGTAGAGGAGCCGAGGCCAGGTGTTTCGCTCACTCAGGATCAAGCCCTGATCAAAAAGTGGACAGCGAGATATTACATTCCTCACGCAACGTTTTGGTTTCTACATGGCGCTGCTCGTGCATACTAGGCTACGCTGCATCAACATGGTATGATTTCGCGACATCGGCAACCTCGTCAGCATTTAAGATAGTGTTAGTCATGTCAACGTTATTGTTTTGAAAGATGTAATTGCTGTCAATGCCAACAGACAGTCAATTAGTTTCTAGTCGCTGAAACACCTTAAATAATAGCGACAGATAGCCCAAGAGAGAAGGTGGCAGTCTTTGACAGTGAGAGAAGGCGGGACATATCTCACAGACGCACGCCTGCCTGTTGCCTGTTTTTTTAAGTGACAAGTTTTTTTTTCTTCTTGTAGGCCCATGTAGACCATCCTAATTTGAGTTTCTAATTTCTAATATATCAGTTTCAGTAGCCTACAATCTTAAATAGCCCTAGTGTAATATTGTATGCAATAATTTGTTTCATTAGTAGGCCTACATTGGATAGGCATATAGTCTACTATATAATTTAGACTGATAGGTTGGCAAATAGCCTACATTTCCATTGTGGAATATTATATTAGACCTACATAGGTTATCTACACAGTACATATGCAAATTATTATTAATTATTTTATTTTATTAATTTATAAAATATTTTTATTTTATTTATTATTTATTTTATTTATTATTATTATTTTTGGGTTTCGCGCGCTATGCGATTCATCGCGATTAATCACAGAAAGTGATTTTCATGTTTGCCCAACCCTACTTTTTTTGTAAAACTCACTTCTTTACCACCACACATGCAACGATATGCCCGAGTGTTTAAAGTGATACTGTCCCATTTCTGGAAATAAGCTCATATTACACATCCCCTTGAGTTTTACCCTTCTCCTGTACTTTCAACCGTTCTCTGAGTATGGCAGTGCAAATTTTACCTCCATGCTAGCAGTTAACATTGAGTCCTATGAGACCAGCTGGCGGCTAACTGGTCTCATAGGACTCAATGTTAACTGCTAGCTTGGAGGTAAAATTTGCACTGCCGTACCCAGAGAACTGTTGAAAGTATAGGAGAACGGTAAAACCCTATTATTTTACTCTAGGGTGTAAAATAAGCTTATTTCCAAAAATGGGGCAGTATCACTTTAAAACCTATCCACATTGAATGTGAATATAAGCTGGACAAGCTGGAGATTCACAAGAAAATCATGTGTTGTATTGCAGTATCAAAACCGAAAAGTATACTGTGACATTTGGGGGCCGCGTCCGGGCCGCATGTGGACTGCGTATGGGCCGCATTTGGCCCTCGCGCCACCGATTGAATAGCCCTGCTCTATCGGATAGTTAGTCTTGCTCTTCCTCTTGCACTCCCACTCTTGTTCCTGGGTGGCTTTTGCTCTGTGTGCGATTACAGCAGAGCTGGCTCGGCGCCCAGTACCTTTTACCATCTATCCAAACTTGGCTGTCAAAGCTATACACTCGCCTCAAAAAGAGTTGTCGCCTACCCATCTGTTTGGCTAATAACCTGACTTTCAATTAATCACTTGGCTTCAGAAGTCACTCATATGAAAGCTACAACCCTCTCGAATGAAAATGAATGTACAAAAATAAATTTCATGCACCAAAGAAAGATTGACCCTTTAATGAACACAGACAGGGCAGATTTTGACAAGACAAAAGTTTTGTCGCCTATCGAACATAATGTGAAAATGAGCAGATAAGTCACTTCAAAACACTTCAAATACGCAGATCGGGTTTAATACTTAATCACTGATTCACTCACACCTCTCCAGAAAATCAACTTTGGCCTTAGGTGTATGTTTAGGGTCATTGTAATCATGGAAAGCAACACAATGAAAATCAATGGAGTTCAATGAGAGATGGTGACATATTTGCTATTAGTAGAGCAATACATTTTTAACTTCATGATGTAATCAATGATAAAAGCCCTCACACACCAGCAGCATGCATGCAGATCCACATAAGAGCTGTATCCCTCCCATGTTTGACTTTAGGCACCATGTATTTTTTTCCAAATTCTTCACCTTTAACACCAAAGAAGTCTCTCCCACTGTCCTGTCTCAAAAAAGCCAGCCAAGAGTATGTCAGGCCTAATTCTGACAAAAATGAAGGCTAATGGGACTCATACTCTGAAGTCAAGATCCCAAGATCAACCATTTTAGAACTGATAGCATCAAAACTATATGGTGTTGGAGATGAAGAATATGAAAAAAGAGAAATGGTGCATAAAGTGAAACATGGTACAGATACAGCTCTTATGAGGAGCTGCATGCATGCTGCAGGTGTTTGAGGGCTTTTATCATTGATTAAATCATGAAGTTAAACATGTATTGCTCTACGAATAGCGAGTATGTCACCATCTCTCATTGAACTCCATTGATTTTCATTGTGTTGCTTTCCATGATTACAATGACCCTAAACATACACCTAAGGCCAAAGTTGATTTTCTGGAGAGGTGAGAGTGATTCAGTGATTAAGTATGACACCCAATCTGCGTATTTGAAGTGTTTTGAAGTGACTTATCTGCTCATTTTCACATTATGTTCGATAGGCGACAAAACTTTTGTCTTGTGAAAATCTGCCCTGTCTGTGTTCAATAAAGGGTCAATCTTTCGTTGGTGCATGAAATTTATTTTTGTACATACATTTTCATTCGGGAGGGTTGTAGCTTTCATATGAGTGACTTCTGAAGCCAAGTGATTAATTGAAAGTCAGGTTATTAGCTGTTATTCCAACCAGATGGATAGGCGACAACTCTTTTGGAGGCGAGTGTATACTGTATTCACTGCCAACTGTCCTTGGAAATCTCTTTGGAGGTGAGAACATATTGAAGCTTTCATGAACAGAATTGGTGCTTTGTATCATAGAGGCTCCAGTAGCTAGAGAGTTCATAACCATGTTAACTTCCAGGGATCGGTTGCTCCGGGGGGGGGGTGGCGGCTGGGGTGAAAATAGCTCGACATCGTTAGAAATTCATAGAGATGTATGGGTGACATTGACTCAATTTCCACATAAAATACCAAGAAATATATTTCTGAAACAACAGGAATCTCTTCAGTGACTGTTGCTTATACCAAATCAAGTATGTTGTGAAGTTAGCTGAATAATTTTAAATTAATTTTATGAAAGGACCATGACAAGTGAACCAGAAGTGGGAGGAGTTTTCACCCCAGACGTCTGTATAGAAGTCAAATGGAGAGAGCTAAACTTCGTCACCTACAGTACAAACCAATTCCCATAAAACAAGCTTAGGAACCCTAGATACTGAAGCCTCTATGCTTATACGGTAAGTTGGGTTTTCCGCTTGCTAGCCTGTGCGTCTCCACAGGATATTTTACAGTACAGGCCTTCTCATTTAATTAATTCTCTTTCTTGTTGTGGCTATTTACAGAACTTAGTACATTTTCAGGAAGGGCATCAAAACTGAATGAACACATGTATAATTATGTGCATAACAAAAAAAAGAAAAAAAATATCAAAAACTGCCAAACAGCGATAACACCGCAGAACTAAGGGCCCCACATGTTTCAATCATCTTATTTTTCTGTTTTCAAGTAAAAATACCCAGTCAGTCGAGTCCATTTTAATTGATACATGCAAAGCCAGAGAAATTGTCTTGATCTGATAATGATACAAAAAGTAAAAGTGAAAAACCCTGCCACATTCCCTCCAACACAGGTTTGACCTCGCCAAGTAATTGACTATGACTCAATATCAGATCAAGAAAATGTCTGTGAAATGTTTGTAAAACTAGGACTAACTTAGGACTCAAAATTCTAGTTCTACAATTCTAGCGAGTTATTGGAGGACTTAAATGTTCAATTATGATTGACATGACTGACTGGGCATTTTTATTTGAAATAAAAATAAGCTTCAGAATGAAGTCCAGTTGGAGTGCTTCCTGGAACTGTCTAGTTTTTTAAGATGGTGCTCTTTGGTGACAGGCTTGGTTGATTTCAAAAAAGTTTGAGAAATACCAAGGCACTCATCTTCTTTGTAATTAAAATGCCTTTATTTTGTTGGGCATAGCATGATTAAAATACTTCAACGCGTTTCGGCATGAAGCCTTCGTCAGGAAGTGTGCATTTTTATTTGAAAATAGACAAAACAATAAGCTTATTGAAAAGTGTGCGGCCATCAGTTGTGCCGTGTTGATGTCAGGTGGATAAATAGCTGACGTTACTGTTGGACAACAGCTTTTTTGGTAAGCATGTAATTCTCCATGTTTTTTTTTTTATTATTAGAAAACAGACAAGTACAGAGACATAGAAACAGACAGGGAAACGAAACATCTACGCCAGGGGTATGAGACAGAACAAATATACACATCTAGTACACAATTTTGAATTTTTTACATAAGTTTACAGTTTTGATTGCTTTTTTGTTTGGAGCGGCACATATTGTTTTAAAATAAAAGTCCACATCTTTTAAAAAGTAAACAAAAGAAGGCCTCGTTTTGTTGTAATTCTCCATGTAATCCAGAACATTTGTGATGCCCTGCATGGAAACACACAATGAAAATCCAGGAAAATAAAGAGAATGCAAGTTGAGTCTACACTTTTGGCCTGTACTGTATATATCTGGCTGCTGCTTTGCCACATATTTTTTTTAGTTTTTTAATCACAATTTGTTATGTTAGCTTGTCAAAACGTATAGTGTTACCCGGGTCAGTATTTTAACAATCAGCAACCGACTGATGTTTTCATCAACCCGTCTGCAAAGCAAATCTGATGGCATTTTTGTGAACCTTGTGAAGTCTCCCAACATTTCCCTGCAGAGCTTGTGAGGCATCTTTCCAGGTATTCAGCTAATAAACTGTTCTATATGCAAGAACTTTCCAATAATCTATTTTAGAGAAAATGTGCTGTCTATTAAAATAGGATGTAGCCTATAAGCTACAAAAGTTCAGCATCATTATTTCAAATGAACCGATCGACCTACATAAATTAACTTCCATTTAACACCACTACTACTTAAATGTTGGAAAGAGCATAAATGTATTCACGTCTCGCAGATCACACTATTAAGCATAACAGAAATATATTTTATACATTCATACTTGTCTGGGACTTTTGCAGTACATTCAAACTGCCATCCAAGTACTTGGCCAATATACTGTAGGCCTACAGCACTTAGGCCTACCACAGATGACAAATGTCTTTGGAGAAAAAGGCCTACACAAATACCAAGTGCATTTACTACAAATGGCATCCCATTCATTAAATTCCTCTACACATTTTTAGCTTATTTATGTCGTCCTTGTCACTGTAAATAACATTGTCTGTTAGATGTCACATAGCCCACTATAATGTACGCTAAAAGTCCCTGACAAACAGAGACTAGAGGATAGAGCAGTGTTTCTCAAACTTTTTCATGCTGAGGACCACTTTGTCCCCCCTGCAAATGTTCAGGAACCACCTGTGAACTGAATTGACAGTTGAAGGGTGCTTATTTGACACTGTTAATTTCAATGGAATGTATTCACATTACAAGCCTGCCTTTTTGTGGTGAAAATAATACTTCAGCTATGTTTAGCTTTGTAACTGTGTCACATATATAGCCTACTTCTAGCTAGTCTTGGAAAAGTAGAAATCCCCTCGCGGACCACCTGAGCACTGTCGCGGACCCCCAGTGGTCCCCGGACCACACTTTGAGAATCACTGGGATAGAGGAAGGTGTACAGTTCCCAGTATTTGCTAATGGATTTTCTAGCTTAGAACAGCAAGACAGTGGGCCAGACTCTGAATCTCTGAATTGGAGAAACAACATGGTGTGTGTGTGTGTGTGTGTGTGTGTGTGTGTGTGTGTGTGTGTGTGTGTGTGTGTGTGTGTGTGTGTGTGTGTGTGTGTGGTGTGAGTGAGTGAGTGAGTGTGTGTGTGTGTGAGTGAGTGAGTGAGTGAGAGAGAGAAAGAGAGAAAGAGAGAGAGAGAGAGAGAGAGAGCAAGAGCAAAAACATGCTTTGTGTGTGTGTGTGTTTTTGACGGTGTGTGTGTGTGTGTGTGTGTGTGTGTTTGTGTGTTTATTCTGAATCTCTGGCTGGTATAGCACAAACACATGCAATCACACAACCATAATAACTCATCAATTGCCAATAGAAAACAAGGGAGGCAACATAGTGAGCAGATTATCATTATTTGTGATTAAAGCGGTGGGTCAGATTTCACCATGAGGGGCCTCACTGACAAGAGTTTTACAAAAATAGCTGAATAGTTTAAAGGACAATGAAGAAATAATGTAATAAATGTTTTTTTTAAAAACACGTACAATACGCCTTTGTTGTCTTGTCTGTCATTGCCTTGGGCAGTTCTCCCCTCTACACTGAAACAGAGCTGCTGTTAGGAGTACTCTTAGTCATCTCGTTTAAGTAAATGTCCTCACCTTGGGAAAAAAAGTCCTTTTAAAATCGATGCGCATGCGTGCGCGCACACACACAAGCTCAAACACATACAGTATATGTTTTTAATCTAAACCGGATTTTGATCTGGGGTGTACTCACTTTTGTGAGTACAAGTTCAAACATTAATGGCTGTATTTCGTTTTTTTCTGAGTGAAGAAGAAATTTAAGCGGTGAAATATGTTGTTAAAAGGTCACTAATCATTGTGCCAAAGTGAAATTTCTGTAATGCTTTCTTATGAAAAGATATACTCACAAATCTGCAAAAACTGTGAGGGGTGTACTCACTTTCGTGATATAGCCTACTATAAACACTGATGAACACATAAACACTCTCACTTTGACATAATGTTCTATCCGCCTTCTGTACATGACCACAGGTAATACTTAGGCTGTGTATTTCCTAAAATATAAGAAAAATCAATTCATACATATAGGCCTACACTCTCCTGATACAGTATATGGACTTGTAAATGATAACAAAATCCTTCTCAGTATCAACTTTTGTCTCACTCTAAATGGCAATTCATATATTTAATTTCTGTTGTTCCAAATTTAGCCCAAGTTACGTGTATTTTCCTCTATTATTGTCTTCATCATTCTTAAAGGGACACTGTGCAGGAAATGGTCAAAAAAGGTACTGCAACTATGCTGCTCATTGAAACTGGGCTGCCTATTGCCAAATTTGATCTTTATATGAAAGTTTACTAAGTAATAAACAAATATTTTCTATTATGGTCCAAGTACAGTCATTTTTGCAGCTAAAAATGTCTATTTTTGGAAATTCAAAATGGCGGACCATGGAGAAGATCCCCCTTTTCATGTATGAAAAGAGCAATTTTTCCAGTCATAATGAATTCTTAGAATTTGATGCTGGTGGTAAGTATTCATGAAAAAGGTAACATTAGTGAATGGGCAGCATGAATTCTGGAAATAAATAACAAAAACTCTCACACAGTGTCCCTTTAAGCTTCCTGCTTCCACTTTGAGACAGAGAGACAGGGTAAAAAGTTTGAAGAAGATTTAAAAAAAGAAATGGTTTTAAAACAGGCTACGTGATGAGCACTGTTATTTTTTATTTCTCCCCCTTATTCCTGTCTTTCAGCTAGCTCTCAAAAAACACATATTTAAGTGTGTGTGTGTGTGTGTGTGTGTGTGTGTGTGTGTGTGTGTGTGTGTGTGTGTGTGTGTGTGTGTGTGTGTGTGTGTGTGTGTGTGTGTGTGTGTGTGTGTGTGTGTGTGTGTGTGTGTGTGTGTGTGTGTGTGTGTGTGTGTGTGTGTGTGTGTGTTACTGCCATGCTGTTGATTTCCCCACCTTATTCCTCCTTTGAGCGTCACAAAGACCTTCTAGAATCTTCAGACAACGGCCCACATGCTCATGGGAAATGGAGTAAATAGTGCCACGCTACTACCATGACTACAACAGTGTGTAGTTTTCAGTGCACTTTGATGAGCTTCTA